>NW_010106197.1:54973-75869 GCF_000699245.1 Pterocles gutturalis | reverse complement strand
GGAATATTCCCTGACAGTGTTATTTTTCCTGTGTAGCCAGGTTTGTCTCCTTCCATTTCTCCGTTTATTTACTGTTTAGGGAAATAGTCCTTTGGGAAGGGCTGTTTCTCCTGATTTTATAGGAAAGTCCTAGCCTGTTTTGCTAATGCCAGTAACATGTAGTAAAGAGATGCAGAACACTAATGTTTTTTAGGCTGTTTTGTGTTAATTTATATGTGTCATATCACATAAGCATAATATCAGTGATGCCTGACATCTCAATTGATGTTGATTTGAAACAACATGACATAAAAACCCTCTTGCTTGTTCTAGAATAGGTAGCTGCTGTATGTGGCTATTCAGATATATATTGTGTTGAAGAACATCATGGAAGAATTAAGGCAAATGTTTAATTATAAACGTTACTGAAAATAATCCATCTGACTGTTAAAATTTGGAAATACAGCTGGTGCACTTCATCACACAAAAGCTAAGTTCATCACTTATTCAGCATTCTTTGTCTGTAACAATGCCATGGGAAAACAATAGCATGTTTTTTCTCTTAGAATGGACTGGGCAGCTCTATTTCTTTCCTCCCTTGTTTGATTTACAATATATGTATTGTCTGAACACTTTGCATGAATATTTTTACAGTGGATGCCTTGTCTGTCTTGAACTCTGTAGATCCAGTGCTTTATTATTCTGAAGGTTTTGCTTTCATCAGAATCTGTATTTTATTGCTAAGCTTTGTGTGTAAGCCTCAGGAAATAATCGTGAAAACCAGACCTTGCTGTCTGGTAGCAAAATGCACTATACATTCATATTTTGGCTAAGTTTTTTTTTTTCTTTTTTTTTTTCTTACTTTCCCCTGGGACATCTAAATAAAGTAAGAAAAGCTGAATTATCAGTCTGTTCCAAAAAAATGTCTGAATGTCACAAGTGAATTAATAAGAGAAGTCATCATCATGGGCTTAACTAAAATAATTTTATTAATGATCAAATGATGATCAAATGGTAATTAATTGATGACTCAATGAAAATCAAATTATTATCAAATGGTGGTTAGGCAATAGTTGAATGTTAATTAAACAGTGATTTAACAGTGATTTGAGAATGATTTGACAATGATCTAAATGATAATTTAGATGGTGATTAGACAATGACTTAGACAATGATTTAGGCAGCAGCCAAACACTATTATGTACTATGCTTATCATAATTAAGTTATAGCTGGATGTATATAAACTTCACTAGCATACAGTATACTTTTAGGCCTACTGTAAGATGTTGCTTACCTCATTATAGGTATCAGATGCCAGGTGAAGGGTCTCTCAGCCTCAAGGAGTAACCTTGAGAGGTGGCCCTGCTCAAGGAGGAGTTTGCCGCTGTGCAGCCTGCTGCCGTACAGGAGAGCTCAGCGGGCTTGGAGGGGCTACAGACGATTGACTCATAGTAACTGAGTGTGTGTGCAGGTGTGCAGCTGCAGCAGTTTTAGTTTTGTCCAGTCCCAGCTCAGGCTGGTACTGTTAGCTCCTGGTAAGATCTGGCCAAGACTCCTGAGTTCCTGCCCAGCACAGTTCTCGCGGATTGCGCAGCAGGGCGGTTTCAGCCAGGCGCACTTGTTGGTGATGCTCGCTCACACAGAGTGGGTGCATCCATCACACCAACTTACAGTGTAAAAGAGCACAATGAGCAGGGAGCAGCAAAGAAAAGTTGTGAGCTATAGGGTGATATTTGTTACATTTTTCTACTTCAAAGCTGACTTACTTTGAGTTGTTGACTCCTCTAGAATGCCATATATGAACATGGCAAACCAGTTTATATGCACTTGTTTGGTTTTTTTTGTTTTTTTTTTTTTTTTTTTTTTCCCACTAAATTGAAAAACTAGAGTGGTATACGTAAAAGTGAACCTTTTTGAAGACTGTATAAAAGCAAGACAGAAAAAGAGGATACAGCTGACCTAATGATGCAAGAATGCTGGGGGTTTCATTAAAGATCGGGTTGAGACTTGTCCCAGATCTCAAACACAAAGAACTAATTTTTTGTTGAAGTAATTAAAATTTGTCAAGCAAAGGAAATTTGTCAACCCACATGAAAGCTTACTGAAGAAAGTTAAGTTCTTGGACAGCGTGAGAGAATAAATAAAAAAAAAGAATAAAAAAATCCCAAAACAGAAAAGAGAATCTGAAACAAAAAGAGGAAGCAAAGCTCAGATTTGGAGTCCATGAAACTTGTGTTGCCAGGATCACATCAATTAGCATAAAATCAGACAATGTTTATGTCTGTAAAATGATAGCATAACTATAAAGGATTGCTCCAACTGCAAGAGTCAGCAGAATGTATATACTGTAGAGAAAATAGAATCTTCATAGAATAATAGAATAATGGAATCATAGAATCATGAAATCATAGAATGGTTTGGGTTAGAAGTGACCTTAGAGATCGCCTAATTCCAACCCCCCTGCCAAGGGTGGGGATGCTTTCCACTAGATCGGGTTGCTTAAATTCATGTCCAGTCTGGCCTTGAACACCTCCAGGGATGGGGCATCCACAGTGTCTCTGGGCAACCTGTTCCAGGGCCTCACCGCCTGCATAGGAAATAGTTTCCTCCTTATAGCTAAACTAAATCTACTCTCTTTCAGTTTAAAGCCATTGTCTTCCAGCTCAAAAGAGACCTTGGAGGGAATAGCACCAGTGCAGCAAAAGATTAGAAAACTATCTTGAAAAAAAAATATATTTAATTAATGGGCCTGTGTTACTAGAAGAATCCCATTTACCTCAGAGAGATATAATGTGTGCAGAAAAATAAAAAAAAAACCAACACAGATACATTTTTAGTTTATTGTGAAGTTATGCCTGTTATTGAGTTAGAATTACACCTATTATTGAAGCATTTAAATGAAATATGTGAATAAATATAATATCCAAAATATAAGGAAAAGTGCTGATGAAGAAGTTCTGTGGTGGCAAGAAGTAGAGAAACCCAACTTTTAGAATTCCAATATGGCAACCTTTTTTTTGGTCTCATTAACAGGATACACTTTAGAAGGCCAAATAAAGACAGCACAGAGACAGGATAGCTGGTTCTTAATAACATTCGCTGCTTTAGAAAATCCACTAAATTGTTCTAGGAAGTAATATTTGCTTCCACAATAAAACACAAAGATATAAAATACTAAAATTAACTTTCTAACACAGCAAAAGCTGTAGCAGTTCTCCCATCACAAGTTTCCTCTCTGGTGGGTTAGGCAGATCCTGCAATGTGTGTTTTTAAACCACTGTCTCCTCTGACTAATCCTTGAAGATATCAATTTATTCCGAGGCAATTTTTTGACGTATTTAAAATTTTAAACTAAAGTCCCTGGTTATGTATCTTGCACCATGTTTAGTAATCCTTAATCTGTTGATAAACTTCAGTTTTATCTCTCCTTTGTCAATATGCATGTGGTATTTTGAAACATTTACCTTGTAAAAATTATAGAAAATACAGCCAAACTTCATTGATCTGTAAAACTGATGCTAAAACATTAGTGGTTAGCTTATAAATGTGCTAAATAAACATCTATAAATGTTATAAAACTCATATACCATAGTATTAGTTGTTTTTATTTGTTCATTAACAAGAAACAATATTAATTCTTTTATGGTAAAATATATCCTCATATACTAACTTTACTGTTATGTTCATAGTCCATATGCTTGTAAGAGGAAGTAACAAACCTTTAGCAGGACTCTCAAAACCTTAGTAACTATTTGATTATAATTTTTGCACAAAGACTTAGCAAGAGCAGTGTAGTTTACTTGCTATGAAAAAGCTGTTTGTACTGAGTGCGGCTGATGTCAACCCATTCCCCAGTTCATGCTCTCAGAAGGGTTTCTGACTCTGTAATGCAGAAACTAACGGATAATGTGATAGCCTGCCACCTCTGGTGTTCAAAGAAAGAGTGAAAAAACGAAAGAATTAGTACATTCCCTAGGTAATGTCAGTAGAAGTACTAAAGCAGCTGTTGAAGGCCTATGCATATGCCAAAAACGGAGGCAAAGTCAGGAGCTGATACTGATGGCACCCTGGGAAAAATTGGACTTGAATTGGTTGCTTTGTATTGTCTGAAAAGAGCAATGAACTTGTCCTTTGTGGTAAAATTCTCATCCCTGTTATCTATAATCTAGTGAGTTGATGGACACTGGTATTAAAGAAGAAAATAAAAGGTGTCAAATCAGATTGCTAATCAATAATTGGCTTTGCTAGGTTACAATATAGCAGTGATAAAGTGTCATTGACTGAATCTTGATTCAGAAAACGCTGGAAATCAGTGCCTGCATGCTGCATGGTTAGGAACTGCTCTCAGAGCTACGGGAATCTTGCTGAGGTCTCTGGGAAACTTCCAGTGGGATGGGAAAAAAGCAAAGAGATACAATGAAAGTTGAAGAATGGATTATATTTAAAAGGTCATTATGAGAAAAACACCATTTCCTCCAGCATATTAAGACTTCTTCTCTCATACCCTTTTTTTAACATGTCCTTTTAACATGTCTCAAATTGCTCCTTAAAGTGTTTTCCAGTTTTAATATACTTCAAAACTTTAAAACCCCCAAATATTTAATAACTTATATATGTAGTTGAAATTAGTTTGATGTTCAGCCTTAACGGAATTAATATTTAGCGAGTTTCTGCAATATTTCCAAGACTATTTACTAGGAAAATAATTCTTTTGAGCGCTGCATTTGAGGTAGGAATAGACATAGTACATTTTAAACTTTTTAAGAACTTGAGAAAATCAGATTTAAAGATAGAAAATTTTTTAATTTCATAATTTGCATGCTCTAATGAGTCTCAGTTAAAATATTCCATATACAAACAATCCATAGTAAGTCTTTTGTCAGGCTCCAGCCCTGTAATAATTCTGATAGTTTCATGAGAAGTAAAATAAATGCTGAATACTTTTTAGTTAAAAAGGTTACATTATATTAGAGTTTGTTTTTTGTTTTTTGGGTTTTTTTGTTGTTGTTCCTGACATCTGAATGTTAAGTTTGAGAGCTAAGTACATTGCTAAAATAAATTTATTTGCTTTTTGGTTTTGTTGTTGTTTATATGTTTTTTAAGGTGTACTGAATTTGTGAAAAAAAAAATGTGTTATCGTCTTTCCTTTGGTACTTAACTTTCAATTAATGCATTATGTCATTAAAGAAATAGGAATAATTCTCAGTCACGGAAAGTTTCTTCCAGTCCATTGCCTTCATCTTTGGAGAGACTTCTATGAGAGTTTCTTCTCGTAGTGCAAATGCAATATTGGAAAGTAACAAAACATTTTAAGCTGCTTTCAGCTGTAGGGATAAAGAGACATGCACAACATTTCTAAGGATCTAAAACTAACAAAATGGCATCGCTCTCATAATCCTGAAATTTAGGAAGATGAGAAAGGAAGATGAAATGTATTATTATATCATTGGCAGAATCATTTTATGACTTATAGTGTATTTTGCTCTGTAGGAAATGGACAATTAGCTGGAAGTGAGTGTTTGTTTTTATTCTGCATTAATTTGCAGACAGATTGATATCTTGCAGAGTTGATGTTAACACTATCAGCTGGAGTTCTCTGTTGAAGTGCAGAACAGTTGAATTTAATATGCTTTTTATTTTTTTCAAAATTCCAGCTGCAGTTTCTTTGGTTTTTTTGGAAAGTAACCCATCAAATACTGGGTTTGGTTTTTAAGTATTAATAAGGTAGGTCTGTCAGAAATTGTTTTCTTGTATTTATTGTTGGAAGTACCAGTAGCCACAAAATAAATTTTTGTTTGTTTTTCAGCTTTTCTTAAGGAGTTTTTTAGTTAAAACTGGCAAGAAACAAGGATCTGTCATATAAAGAGGTAACATTTTAGACATGAGTGCTCTTAGAAAGCCATGCTACTTTATTATTACAATCAAATAATTCATGTGAATGACTCCAAATTATATGGCAGTATGCTTAGTTGCTTTTGCAGCAGCCACCTTGTGAGCTTCTGCATTTTCGCATTAGCAGTAACCAACAAAAACACAAAACCAAGAGCTTTATTCCTAGAGGCTATGTTAGAATTATTTGGAGGATTTGCATTGCCTGCATGCGGTCCTACTCTATGGAGTCCCTGTGAGCAGTAGAGAAACTACTTTATAAAGTATGGTAAAAAAGTATAGCCATACATATCACACAAAATGTTTGTCGTTACTGAAAGAGCAAAGCATACTGTCCTGGAAGTATATCTTCTCTTTAGGGCATGACTTCATAATATTGTACCGTCATCATATTAATGATCCATGAGATGGTGTAACTTAAGCAGATAAAAATAAGTAATACCTGGCTCTATCTTGGTTGTTATTGCCTTGCCAGTCTTTGTAGTTGATTGATATTAGAAATATAGTCCCCAGATAGTGTAGTTTATAATACATAGCATTTACCCTATGATAAATACAAAAAATGAAATCTTTTCTCACTATCCTAGATACAGCTTTGTAGGCAGTTTTGTATTCTGGAAACATGTTTTTTTTAAGAATATTTTTTAATTATGGCTTTAATAATTTCTGTTAAAAAAGTCCTAAAGAAATTGAAGGTTCCCTGTCTTTTAGAGATGTATGCACATGACATATTATTCAATATAAATATCAAGCAGATAGCACTTGATACTGAGCGCCGTATTTGTCTGGGTAATGAATTAGTCACCAGCTAAGATAGTCTAGATGCAGCCTGTCAGAGGGACTCCTGCCTCACTAAAGATGCATCCCCAATTCTTTGCTTCAGTAACCAGATTTTCAGTTCCTGACCAGCTGTGACAGTGGAGAGTGGGAGGGACATAGTTTTTCACCTCAAATTGTCTTCTAAAAATCTCTTGTAATGCACACCTAGTCTTAGTCCTGAGCCCAAAGGGTGTTCACCTCTTAACTGGTTCCAGTGCCTGGTTTTGAAATCCTGACCTTGAATGTTTCCAGGGATGGGACATCCACTATCTCTCTGGGCAACCTGTTCCAGTGTTTTACCACCCTCGTAATAAAAAAAAGATCCCTTATATCTAGTCTGAATCTACCCTCTTTTAGTTTAAAACCATTACCCCTTGTCCTATCTCAACAAATGCTACTGAATTTACTGGCCTTAATTTAAATCAGCAGGTAAGGAAAGATGGGATGAACAATAATTTAAGTGTCTTTTACTGTGAGGGTGATGAGGCACTGGCACAGGTTGCCCAGGGAAGTTGTGGATGCTCCAGCCCCGGAGGGGTTCAAGGCCAGGCTGGATGAGGCTTTGAGCAACCTGGGCTAGTGGAGGGTGTGCCTGCCCAGGGCAGGGGGGTTGGAAGTCAATGGTCTTTAAGATCCCTTCCAACCCAAACCATTCTATGATTCTGTGATTCTATGAAGTATGAACAAGGAGAGTAGTCCTTTAATTGCGGCAAAACTTGTGTTTGCTTGAAAGATTACTTTGGCTATGTTGTAAGCTAATGTATCTTTCTACAGAAAATTTCAAATAATTAAGATACTCCCCCCCCCCCCCCCCCTTGTAATTAAAATAAGAATCCAATGTAAAAGTATACAAAGTTTAAAATAAGTCATGTGGGTTCATAGCAAATGACATTTGTTCAACTCACCATCAAGATATGCAAGAAGATTTGGGATGATTGCAATACAGAGACAGCAGGAGTGGCTAGGGGAGAAGGAAGTTTTTTTTCTGTGAATGAGTGAGTCTAACAGTAAAGCAGAAAAGGATTTTGAAAAAGACGGTGGAAGTGTAAAGTGTGGGCCTTGCAGAGTAATTCAAGAAGATCATGTGCCTGAATTAACTCTGTGAGGCAGTGGCTGGAGGGGACTTTTCACTGAGAGCAGAGTAGCAGTGTTGGTTGAATGGACTGGCAGAATCAATGGGAAATCCAAAATACAGAGTTTATTAAGGAAGAAAATATCTATAATGTGTTTTGAATGAACTTCTGACTGTGATATATGAACCTTTCACCTCACATTAAGCCTCATATCCTCTGCAAATTTAATAGGGCCTCACTCTGTCCTATTTTTCGAATTATAAATTCTTTGATAGTTATTCTTTACATACACATTTTCCGTCATGTTTTGTCTAGACTATGGCTTTAGCTAACCCATTATTTCCTAACTTTCTTTCACTAAAGCTATCTGAGCTTTTGTCAAGCTCCTTTGTTTTGCACAAGAACCTGTATTCTATCATAGATGACGATTAAGATGATGTGGAAAGGTTTTTATCTGGGCAGCCCAGATTGGCATTCACTCATTTCCTTTGTACCTTTCAAGAGCTTACAAATTTCTTTATTATTTCAGTATTTTACAGTTCTGAAGTGAGTTGGCTAATCCAAAATGTTTTGGCTTCTCTTAATTCTTCCCTGCTTTCAAGATCTCCTACATGTTTTTCACTTTTCTGATGTTTTTCAGCAACATCGCCCATCCTCTATTCATTTTGTTCAACTACAACTACTAACAATGCTAAGGTTGCTTCAGCTTACATACTTCAGGGCAAATCCTTCAGGCCTAGCTGACTGAAAATTTTTTCTCAGTATCCTTTAAGCTGTTCTTTTTGAATTCCCATTTGAGCATTTATTCCTTGATTGCTGATTTTCTCGTAGCTTATTAGCATTCCTTCCCAAAGGTTGACTGAGATGAATTTCAAATCAGATTGGCTATTCAGAAGAGAGACCTCGTGTTTGTTTTCTGTTTCTGTATATCGATGACACAGCTTGGCTCGGAACAGCCTAACTGCGAACCTGAGAAACTGCTGCGGAATATTAGCATTTTATTGGAGGACACGAAATGACTGCCCTCAAGTGGCAGAGTGAGCATAATACCACTTGTGGTATGTCTATTCCTCTGCTCCAAACAAATTTTTATTAGTAGCAAAGATCCAAGGATTTAAATTGCAGCATTAATCAGGGACTGACAGCCAAGCTTCCCTTTTGAAGAGGGATGAAGAGGGATGCATTTTGGAAGGGGTGGGTTCTCTGTAAAAGCTGCAGTGTCTCACTCAGACGGAGTTTGTTGCATTTTTTTCTGTGCTATTTTTTTTCCTTTTATACACTTTATTGAGGAATTTTAAAAATGCTGATGAATGAAATTATTAAGAACTGTAAAAAACCCTCTAAGATTGATTAAGAAATGAATACCAATATGAAATAGGTCTTTTAAAAATTTTAACTTGTGACTTTGTATTCTCCTACATACTGTTTGTTATCACTGGAAATTCAGAGCAGGGAGCCAATGTTAAAATCTTTTTCTCTTTTCTATCAGATTTTCTTCTGCAATAGAAAGGGCTTTATGCTGTTGAAGAAAAATACTCTTCCAAATGTAGCTGCACATCAGCCCTATTCTCAGAGCTGGAGTACTTAATCCAGGCAGTTTTGAAACACTGAAAAGCACACAAACAAAAACCCACTGAGGAACTTATTAAATGTATCCCCCTACGGCTTCTTCGTCCCCTCATTTTGGAGATGCTGTGATCCACCATTAAGCTATGATCCACAATTAATAGCAAAGAGAACCGAAAATTCAGGCAGGGCACATTAGGAGGCTGGTATTTACACTGGGGCTGAGTATTCTGGGGAGTGCAGCAGTTGTGGTAATGATACAGTGTGTCCTCGTGAGGTGAGATAAAAGTGATGTACACTGATGGGCAACTTTCAGCTGCTTTTCTTCTTGTTATTTGGAGTGAGTTGTTTTCTCTATGTTTGTGTGGGATTGAGGCTGGGAGGTAAAGCCGCCAGTTTTTTATTGTCAGTACTTGTTTAGGATGAGGACTGTATGTATCTAAATATTCCATGTTTTATGAAATTATGTATCTGAGATAATATTAGGAATGGATATGCAAAGTGAGATCTGCTTTAACCATACCATTTGAGAATTTTCTCTTATGAGAACATGTGAGTGATATTTTGACTGGATATATCATGCACGAGATAGATACAGATTTTTTTTTCTGCCTATTCAAATATCAAGCTACAAGTGCAAATAACATTTTACGGTAACTGCAGTTTTCCCTTGTAACTCTATAGCACAAATGGGCAAATACTTTTCTGTTACTGAAATTGCCATCACTGTCTTATTTTTCTTGGGCCCAAATGGTTTTGAGGCGCAAATGATTTTGAGGCACAAATGGTTTTGTATTGTAGTTTCTTTTTCTTTTTCCTTTCACAATTGTTTTCTCCACTGGACCTTCAGCCACATCTTCTCAGTTGTCCTGGGTTAAGATGAGACAGAGTTAACTTTCTTCATAATAGCTAGCAAGAGGCTGTGTTTTGGATTTGTGCTCAGAAGAAAGCTGAGAAAAAGTGATGTTTACGTGGCTGCCAAGGTCTTTCAGCTTCTCTGGCTGTCCACAAACAAGAGAAGCTGGGAGGGAGCACAGCCCCAGTTACTAGCCCAGGATTTGATCTTAGGTTCAGGATTGAGACCCAGAGTGGCCAATAATCTATTCCATAACATACACATCATGCCCGGTATATAGTTGAGGACCCTCCGAAAGGTCAGCCCCTTTTGGTTCCGGATCTCTTTTACTCCGGGTCATCTCGCTCCAGGTGGTCGCTCTCTCAAGGCCTCCCCCCCCCACCCCAGTCAGCTCTTGGTCTGGGACGCTCGGACTGTTATCTCTGATCTGTGAGTGCATTTTCGGGACTCTCCCTGCTCTGGTATCATTAGCTGGGAACAGGCTGAGCCTTTGGTCATTGGGTGGTGGGGGGCAGTATCACTGTGTATCACTCATTTGTATATTTGTATATAGTGTTATTTTCAATGTTATTGTAGTTTAGTTATTAAATTGTTCTTATCTCAACCCACGAGTCCTTTTTTTCCCTTTACCTCTTTAATTCTCTCCCCTATCCTTTGGTGGGGGGGGATTGGGTGAGTGGGTGTGTGTGAGTTGGCCCCCAGCCAAGGGCAAACCCATCACATCAGTCTAGGGCACTTACCACTTTCTAGAGGCCTAAGCTGCCTGAAGGTATTTTGTTTGGCATGATGGAAGGGCACTTCTCATGCGGAGGTGAAGCGTGGCCCTGTTTGCCTGTAATATCTGTTGCCTGTAATATGCCATCCAGAGGGACCTTGAGAGGCTTGAGAGGTGGGCCTGTGCAAACCTCATGAGGTTCAACAAGGCCAAGTGCAAGGTCCTGCACCTGCAACCCCAAGCAAAAATACAGGTTGTGAGGAGAATGGATTGAGAGCAGCCCTGAGGAGAAGGACTTGGGGGTGCTGGTAGATGAGAAACTCAACATGAGCCGTCAATGCGCACTTGCAGCCCAGAAAACCAACTGTGTCCTGGACTACATCAGAAGAAGTGTGACCAGCAAGTTGAAGGAGGTGATTCTCCCCCTCTACTCCACTCTTGTGAGAACCCACCTGGCGTACTGAGTCCAGCTCTGGAGTCCTCAGCACAAAAAGGACATGGACCTGTTAGAGTGAGTCCAGAGGAGGGCCACGAAGATGATCAGAAGGCTGGAACACTTCCCATACAAGGACAGGCTGAGAGAGTTGGGGTTGTTCATGATGGGGAGGGACACTTTGTCAGGGAGTGTAGTAATGGTAATGGCTTTAGGCTGAAAGAGGGTAGATTTAGATTAGATATGAGGAATAAATGTTTTACTGTGAGGGTGGTGAGGCACTGGAACAGGTTGCCTAGAGAAGCTGTGGATGGCCAATCCCTGGAGGTGTTCAGGGCCAGGCTGGATGAGGCTTTGAGCAACCTGGGCTAGTGGGAGGTGTCCCTGACCATGGGGAAGGGGGGTTGGAACTAGATAATCTCTAAGATCCCTTCCAATCCAAACCATTCTATGATGCTGTGATCTTGGACATGTGTCCGAGTTAGCAAGTCCTGCACAGGGATTTGTCTGCATACTGTCTATCCACAGTCAATCTGAGGTAGCTTTTTAACTGATTAGGAGCCTTCTTCAAAGTAAATTAAATTGATAAAGGGAAGAGACTAAACACAGACAGAAAGCATAAAGTAGGTGATGCATAGTGAGTTATGTCCAGTATCTTCCTAGTTAGTGAATCAAAGGCAATATTTGGATCTTCAGTCCATGAAAGACAATGATGGATTCATGTAAAATTAGACAGGAGCTGGAAAATGCAAAGTGCAGTCATCCCAAATGGATGGAAAATCGATTTAGGATCACCTTATACCACTGTGTTCAGGAAAATTGATCTACAGCTAATTTTAACTTTTGAGGATAATGTCTTCTGCCTCTTAAATAAGTCTACTTGGATGCTAGGGGTCTAGTTACTAATAGGCATGAAGGACAAAAAGTGGAATTTGTAATTGTTAGAGACATCTAAAAATTACTCAAACAGCCCTTCCTAATGAGTAATGTTAATATTAATCACATCAATAATTAGTATTAATAGCTGTATATTGATTTGGACTGTAAACCTTTGTATTCTCACTGAAAGCTGAAAAAAATCTGGTAGTTCTCATTTCTGTCCCTTGCAAGGCATAAAATATCTGATTGGTGTGAAGTCAGAGCAACATGCTGTCCATTCTGGACAATGGCAAGCATAGTTTTGGGACAGAAGTTCTGTGTATGGGAATGAGACAGGAAAAACACATTTATCTTTCATTTTAAGTTGAAGGAAAAAACCAAAAACTTTTTAAAGTTTTCAGAATCTTAGAAGGATTGAAATAGCCTTGTCTGAGATTGACGCTTTTGCATGCTCCTACTGGGACAATTCAACACAATGATGAAAGCAGTTTTTCAGAATGCTAATTATTGCTTCATTTATTTGAGTGTTTGTGCATTTGTCCATGTATCATAATATAAAATATGGTGCTGTAATGGTAAAGTGTAGGCTGTGTAGACTTGACCACACGGGCTGTAAAACTTAGGATGATCTAGCCATAGAAATAATGGTTCCCAAAGAGCCTCTCTTCTGTTGAGTCAAATCTTTAAAAGGAACAGAAAGTCAAAATAAAGTGTACTAAATCTAACTGGCTTTCTCTATATTATCTAGAGAAACTTGATATATGTGGAAAATGATATCTTTATAAAGAAGCTGGAGATGCATTTAAGTGTCTGTATCATTTTCTCACAACAGTCTGTTCAGAAACACACTGGGCCAAATCCATTTGCCTTTCTCTCATGAGAATTTCAATTACATTCAATGAAACTAAGTGCAAAAATAACAACAATCCGGGGCCTAATGTATCTTTCTAGTGACATCAAAATGAAAACAGAAAAGCTTTTTAGCCTTCTTTTTTTACTTGCATTTCCTGACTTTGGATAGTTTCATTTCTGAATGTTCATGCTGAATTAATTGCAGCCTATTTCATGATGTGTCCTTTGAAGGAAAGACTATAAAACGTTAATAAGCTTCTAACGTACCAGACCAATATAGTACCTCTAGACACATCACGATGCTAGCATCAGTCTGATGCATCCATTTCTGTTTACTGCATGAGAAAAAGTATCCTTTACTGAAAAATCCAGACCATAGCTGTGACATATATGATAGACTTTCCTGATCTGTCTTTCCCAAATTCTGACAAACTTATTTTCTTGAACTCAGGAAAGCTCTCAAGATCAATATATTATAAAAAACATCTTACTGGAAAATAAACTATGGCCACACAAAGTCCTGTGAATTACTCAATAATGCAGATAATGTGATGTATTAAAATGAGGCAGTAATATCAAATAATGGTACTTTTCTGAGACAGTTTGAAGAAAGAAAAAAAAAATTATGCAACAGAAGGTGTGACAGAACTCCAAAGGAGTGGATGGGTACACATAAATTCCCTACAACTTATTTTCTTTCAAATAATTTTGGTTTTATCTGTAGTTCTGAGGATAAAATTTACCTTATCTTTCCTTCCCTTAGAATACCTAACTATTGCTTTTCATAGTGCCATGCTGTGCTTGTTGTCCCTGTTACACCACGGGGTTCAGAATTAAAAGTTAAATGGGTCAAACCAGATTTTTTGGGTCATCTTTTTTGAAAAAGGAAAAGCCTGTTTTTGACTCCTGTCTTTAGTTATGTAATAAAGAAGATCTTTGCTCAAGGATCTTTTTGTTAGAAAAGAAAAAATTTGGGCCACTTTAGTTTCTTGTTGATTCAATTTTTGTACTTTTCCATCCTAGATACCAAAGTTACTTGTGCAATGCATAGGAAACCTCAGACACCTGTGGTAGGATTCATAACAACTGGTGCCCCCGAGCACAGGGTCAGCTAAGGCAATCAGTAGGGGTTTTGCAGAGAAGCAGTGCATATGAGTGTCTCCCAGCAGGTACCAGTTGGGCTGGGATTTAGACATGTTGCTTACAGTCTCCTTCGGCTTTCTTATTCAGGAGGGAATAGCAGCTGAAGCTCTCACTTCCTTTATAACAGCTCAGGGAAATGGCATGCATTTTATTTTGGTTTGTGGACAACTAAATAATTTTTGTTAGAGGTGTGAGACCTTCAACATAAAATAAATCTCCTGTAAGTAGGTTTTTATGTAGTTTGCTGTATAGAAGCCCATTATTAGCTATATTTTTTTGGACTCCTTAAGAAGTGTTCATGGGTCTTCCAGGTTGAAAAACTGGGGGCTGGAGGCCTCAATCAGGGAGGGAGATGTTTCAGCTGTGGCCACATCTTATGTGAAAACCGCATTTGAGTCCAGTCTCTGTTTTACCAAATTTCCTGCTGCTGCCTCCGTGAGCAGACATTCATCTCAACTTGGATGAAATACGTTTATTAGAATATTTAGCTGCCTATACAAAGGTATTCAGTGCCCTCTGAGGGACACTGGATTATTCAAGGCATCTGCATGGACTGTCAGAGATGACACAGATTATGTGGGAAGCTCTGGCTCTTCTGGAGAGGCAGCTAAGAGATAAGGTATCTGAAGGCCTCTCAAAGGGCAGTAAGTACCTTGACCTGGCTTTCTAGATGATCTGCCAGGTTGCAAAGTCTTCTCATATTTCAACTCAAACCTTAAATTCAGGAATTAGTTCTGGACTAAGAGACTAAAATGTAGTTCTCTATAGCTAGTTGTCTACATTGGTCTTCAATATCTAAGTTCTCAATATAACCAGCTGAGATTTAAGGCACAATTCTGTTGCCCAAATGTCTTACCAGAAGTCCCATGCACACTTTTTGATTCAGCTACAGGTTCCCTGTAGATTTGTGTTATGTTTGCCAGCATCGTGCAGGTGTTTCAGAAATCCTGTGGTGTCTCAAAATTGTGATTGTCTCCAAAGCAGATAATTATCTTGCACATAGACAACAACAGTGTGTGACCCTGTCTTTGTTTAAAACTGAATGTCCTTTCTTGTGATCTGTCTGAAATGTATTCCTTAGATGGCCTTTTTACTGCCCATGCTTTTAAAAATGGTCATGGGATTTGAAGTAGGATCTTGCTGTCTCTTCTCACCTCAGTCCTTGCAGATGCTCTGGAGGATTAGGAGATGGTGCTAACAGCAGCTGCAGTGTATGGGTCAGCTCTAAGGATGTGGGAGGTCGGTGGTCCTAGTGCTGCAGGGGGGTGATAACCCTACAAACCACACTGCCAGCCCTTAAGTCTGCATGCTACCTTCCTTGTCTTCCTACTTCTCACCTTCGCCTTCATCCTGGGAGAGCAGACCCCAAGTTTTATGTCTGCTTTGGATTAAAGGGGCCCAACTTAAGTGCCTCTATGCAAACGCACGTGGCATGGGGAATAAACAAGAGGAGTTAGAGATGTGCGCACCCCTGCAGGGCTATGATCTTGTTGGCATCACAGAGACATGGTGGGATGGCTCCTATGACTGGAGGGTTGGAATGGAGGGATACAGGCTCTTTAGGAAGGACAGGCAGTGGAGATGAGGAGGGAGTGTCGCTTTCTATGTCAATGACCAGCTGGAGTGCATGGAGCTCTGCCTGAGGATGGATGATGAGCCAACTGAGAGCTTATGGGTCAGGATTAAAGGGAGGGCAGGGACAAGTGACATTATAGTGGGACTCTGCTACAGGAAGATGGAGTGGATGAGGCTCTCTATAGACAGGAGCAGACTCATGCTTACAAGCCCTGATTCTATGAAAGCTATGTTCCCAAACAGATTGTCCTGCACACCAGGGAATCCTCTTAGCTGAGGGTGAGAGAGCCACTCTTGTCCTGTTGAACTTGAAAAACATGGCTCCATAACATGGAGATGAGAGCAGCCAGCTGGAAGGGGAAGACCTGAGTTAGAATAATAGAATCATAAAGTAGTTTGGGTTGGAAAGGACCTTAAAGATCATCTAGTTCCAACCCCCCTGCCATGGGCAGGGACACCTTCCACTAGATCAGGTTGCTCAAAGCCTCATCCAGCCTGGCCTTGAACACCTCCAGGGATGGGGCATCCACTGGGCAACTTGTTCCAGTGCCTCACCACCCTCAAAGTAAAAAATTTCTTCCTTATAAATTCCACTTGCTGCTCCCCACTCTCTACATTTTTTTTTTTTGTTAAACAGGCCCCAGATACAATATGAAAACAGTCTTTCCCCCTCTTTCTTGTCTGCCATTCCCCTTTCATTCCTCTCTGCACAGTCCATACTCCAGCCTCACTACATGCTCCTACATGGGAGAGGAGTGGTCCTGGACAATGGATCTGGATCCCTTTATGGATGAAGTGGGCCGGGGACTCTTCCTATTAGTGGGAGAATGCATTGACTGCTTGGTTACAATATGAAAGTCGAGAGCTCTATCTTCACTCCTGTTCCCTCATCCAAGAAACCATGGTCGCTGCTGTGCTTTGTGCTCATTTTAATGCTGTCACTATGTATTAAATGTTATCTGTGAACTTCTGTTCAGGTCCTTCAGGATCCTCCTATAGTAACGTGTAGTTTCTGAGCCTCACATGTCACTGATACATGTAACAAATGCTGAAGCTACATAGGTTTAATTTGCAAGAAGTGGAAATAAATTCACATTAATGCAGCCATCCTTAATTCATATAATCCTCAATACCTTTATTCTAATCCCTCACTTTGTAAACTCTTATACATAGTGGTAAATACAAAGGAAACTAAAGAAAAGCAAAATCAGTGTTTATTCTAATTTATTCTTTGTCAAATCATTTGTAGTGAATTTGTAATAAAAATACTGCTTCTCTCCTTTTGGCTTTCTAAACCAAACATTTGTAAGATATGTGCTTATGAAGGTTTTTAATTTTAAAAACATTTGATACCAAAGACAAGATACTTGTGTGTTTTTAGTGCATTAGGGTACTCTGGCCTCACGGTGGCACAGTCGGTTAAGAAATCACACCTGGTTCCTGTGGTCCGTGTCACTCCCTGAGTTCTCAGGAGAGGCACAGATGTATGCTGGAAAGCAAGCCTGCCTGCTTCTTTCTCTACAGACAAAAGAAAATTTTTCTGAGTCAGACACTTTTTTTGTTTATAAGAAGGCTGGGAAATCTTGGCTTTGAAAAAAGAATTGCAATGCAGGCCTAAGAAAGCAACAGCAACCCCATCTGGTTTTGCAGCTTTCTTCAAGGACACTGAAGATAGCTCAGTGAATATGTTAGCCAGAGACAGATGATATTTGCACTGGTTCATGGACTTGCACTTTGTTCTATTGTTATGTCTAGGATTTCTGAAACAATAGGTATGAAGGATATTTAATAAGCACCTAAGATGCTCTGTTATCTGCACAGTGTTTCATAACAGATTGACTTTGGCAAAAACTTGGTTTTGAGTCTGCCCGGGAAAAACACGGGACAAAGCCTTGTTTTGTTACAGTCAAAGCCAAAATCTCACTGATTTTATGTGACTAATATGTTAGATTCTTTTCTGTATGTTACAAAACTTAATTCTTTGGGACACTCCTGTCAAATTATTAAATAACATCTAAACTACTTGTTTGAAAATGTTTTTCAAGGCACCACAGTTAACATGTATTTTAACAAGATTTCCCTTGTTTTGTTTAACTCTGAATATCGCTGTTTGTGCAGATAAATGCTGACACAGTTATTCAAGTTTTCTTCACACCTGGCTCGTGTAAATTCCTGGCTACATTGATGGAAGTTTTCCCGGGATGAATATGTTGAGGTCCTAATCTTGAGAAGAAAGTCAGGCCAACTCCTCCTCACTGATGTTGTGAGGGAACAACTGTCCTTTAATAAAGGTTCTTTTGTATGATTAGGATTTTAGTATTTAAAATATATGTTAAGTAAATGAGCAATGTTATGTCAGACCAGGTCTTCAAATGAAAAGAGAACTGATTTAAATTTTTTTTTTTTATTTTCACCTGGATTAATTTTCTAATGATCTTGTACAATGCATCTATACAAATTCCAGCGCAGCACGAAGGAAGAAATACAAACACCTTGAGGGGAGGAACTGAGGGTTATCCCTTTTGATGGGCAGCTCTGAATTATCTTAAACACACTAAATTGATCTCACAGAGTTTCATAGACTCTTTTTTTCCCTCCTTTTTGATGAGTCACTCACTTAAAAGATTTTTGTTTGGTTGCTGACAGAGAGACAGTTTTACTCTAGAAACTGTAACAACAAAAGCTGCAATGCTTCTAATCCCAGGGGGAGAAAGAGTTAGTAGAAGGGGAGAGGAGGAAGGACTTTTTGTTGAAAAGATCTTAATTTTCAAGAGAGGGAAACTATCTAGTATTTTTGTTGGCAGATGGGAAAGCTGAGATTTGGACTGAGACTGCATCAGAGATTTGTTTTTTCAGTAGTTTCATGAAAATAATTTATTATTTCTTTGTATCAAAATGCACATGTAAATTTTTTTTTTTTGCTGAATCAGATTCTCTGACTTCATATGTGCTAAATAAAGGTAGATACATAAAAATACAAGGTTTTTGAGAAAAATCCTTTTCTTTGCATGCTACTCTTTACAGTGCATGTAGACTTGGAGTTATTTCACAAAGATGTATTTTGCTCAGATCAGAACATTCTTCCCTTCAGAGCAAATGACTGGTAAACTGCCTTTTGTTTATTCTTTTCCTTTTCTGTTGGGCAGGGAGAAGTTAGTTTTTTGCTGGAAATCTATACTGCAAGAACAATAAATTTGGCTAAGGAAGGACTCCATGCTCAGCTGTGCCCCATTGTTATGTCATGCTACCACCCCCTCTTAAGGGACCATATTCTGCTCCTCCATGGGACCTCCCCCTCCAAGTTCAAGTGCAGTGAAATTTGTAGAAAGATCTTCACTGACTTCAGTGGGCTCATGATCAGCCTGTCCTGGTACCTGCTAAACAACGAACGAGACTGAGGACACTGAATTGTGCCAAGGTGCCTAGGGAAGGGCTTTGGCAGGTGTAGGAAATAGACTATATGGGTAAAATGAAATATCAAACAGCTTGTGTTCCGTGAGCACAACACATCCTGGGCACGGAGCGAGAAAGCAGGAAGCTTTTGTTTTAATAAGAACAGTAGGCAGTTATGTATTGAGAAAGACAACACTCACATACAGGAAGGGCGGAGTTAAGGTTATGTGGTACATTTCTTGTGGGTGCTTCTTTTTACAAACTTAATGCTTTTTTAAATTTCTTTGCCATTTGAAAGCTTTGTAAAGGTCTTCTTTGTCATGTTATCAAAAGTTGTTATGACCTGATTTAAAATACATTGAGTATCTTGGGTAGTTAGAGCATCTTGATTCGTGAAAGGGGGCAAGCTTTATAAATAAAAGAGTAAATTATTAATGCTGTGTCATATGAGTCTAGACATTGGTGTGTGAGTAGGGCACTGTCATAGCAATAAAACTTCATCAGAATCAGAACATCTAGGGATCACAATAGCTATGTTTTTGAGCTCCATTTCTGAGTGGGGAAAAAAGTGTACTGTCTCCTCTGTTAAATATTAAATTGCTGGTCTGTGGATATTTTTTCACACATTTGCTGCACCTGCAAGAACCACCTTATGCAGTATAACTAGAACTGGAAAGTTGTAGAACTATAAAGTGATGAGTGTCTTAATAACTTAGCTTCTCATGGCAACCTATAATTAAGATTCCCACTGAGAATGATGGGAATGAACCCTTATTCCCACAGAATATTAGGCAATCTTTAATGAGATTATTCTAAAGCAAGAGAAACTGAGATAAGCACAGAAGCATTTATTTTCCAGGAAAAATACCCCCAAATATGTATGTATGAGGACTGTCATCCAATACAGGATATGGGGAATAGGTTTGTTTATTGTTTCCTTTCTGATTCTAGGCAGCAAAAAAGCACCTGATCTCATTTTGTTTTAAAATGAGTATTTTTATATACAGCAGTTATTCTATTCCATTAAATCCCTAGGCATTGTGCACAAATGACAGCAAAGGTGTGGCTATTGGTCCATTTCCAGACAAATCTTATGTTGGCTGGTATTCACTCAACTAATATAAAGCCTTTAAAAGTAGGATACAGAATGTAAAATGTTCAATCAAAACATTTATAGAATACTTTTCCTAATACTCACAACTGTCATTACATCTCAGTTATTTGGATTTGCAGACAGGAGGGAATAATCTGAAAGAAACATATTTCAGCACCAGAAACTGAAGGGAAATAAAGAAATAATAATAATAATAATAATAATAAATTCAGAGTTTTGGAAAAAAAATCTTTAAATCTATTCTATTTCAGTTTTATTTTCATGTTTTCCTTTTAACTAAATTAATTTCTACATGCTGTTGCAGAGAAATAATGTCACTGAAATCCAGGCAGTCCTTCCTTATCAGTCAAAAGCTGTCCCCAGATGCAGCATTTTAATTTTGAAAGGAATATAAGAGCAATACATTTTCACTGACAACCATGCAGCAAACAGCCCTCATTCTATAATAACTTGTCTAAGGTGTTTCTATTCATAGTTGCTTTCTGCCTGTTTCATGTAACTGAATTTTATATTCACCATTTTTACATTGTTTAAAGAGAAGGTTGTCCATTTCTGTTTATAATTTCAAAGCTCATTATTTTTGCTGGCTTCTTTTCTCTTCAGTACTGC
>NW_010106197.1:20208-54930 GCF_000699245.1 Pterocles gutturalis | reverse complement strand
AACCAGACTGCTGTGCTCAGTGTTCCTGCTGTTTTCCATTTTAATTGCTATTATTATGTTTGCCCCTCTAGTAGAAGACTTAGTAAATAAAGTAGTTACAGTACACCCTAATCTTTGCAAATATATAAACTTTAATAAAAATTCTGCTTATAAACTCTTTCGTAGATTAATAAGATCTCTTCAGAGCAAACTGTAGGTCCCTTAAAACTCAGAATAATAAGACATATTTACATTGTTCCTAAGAACTTTTGAGATTGAGAGCATCCCTGCAGAGAGAGACCTGGGTGTCCTGGTGGATGAGAAGTTGGACAGGAGCTGGCGACGTGCGCTTGCAGCCCAGAAAGCCAACTGTACCCTGGGCTGCATTAAAAGAAGCGTAGTCAGCAGGTCGAGGGAATTGATTCTCCCCCTCTGCTCTGCTCTGGTGAGACCCCATCTGGAGTACTGCGTCCATCTCTGGAGTTCTCAGCACAGGAGGGACATAGACCTGTTGGAGTGAGTTCAGAGAAGGGCCACGAAGATGATGAGAGGGCTGGAGCACCTCCCATATGAGGACAGGCTGAGGGAGTTGTGGTTGTTCAGCCTGGAGAAGAGAAGACTCCGAGGAGACCTGCTTGCAGCCTTCCAGTACCTAAAGGGAACTTACCAGAAAGATGGGGTAAACTCTTTAACAAGGCCTGTAGCAATAGGACAAGGGGTAGTGATTTTAAACTAAAAGAGGAGAGGTTTAGACTAGATATAAAGAAGAAACATTTTACGCTTAGGGCGGTGAAACACTGGAATAGGTTGCCCAGAGAGGTGGTAGATGCCCCGTCCCTGGAAACATTCAAGGTCAGGCTGGATGGGGCTCTTGGCAACATGTTCTCGTGAAAGATGTCACTGCTTACTGCAGGGGGGTTGGACTAGATGGCCTCCATGGTCAATTCCAACTCAAACTATTCTATGATTCAATGATTCTAACTCACATCTCTTTTACCTAACTACTACAACTCAATTAAAGTTATAGGAGTGCATTTCAAAGCAAGTTATCATGATTATTCTGAGAGACTCTTTAACTGTTGTTACTTGTCATTCATGCAGTGATATCAATGCAAGTGATGTTTCTAATCCTTTGTATATCAAACTCCCAGGAAGCCATTTCATTAAGAGAGAGAATACTGCTAGCTATGTCTTGAGAGTGTACTATAAGGAATTTGAGTTAAATAATATCCAATTTGGTAAGACATTATCTCCAAAGTTTCTTTATGTTAAAATATACTTGAAAAAGAAAGACAGTTCTGAGTAAATTTAGTTCTGTTTGTCTGGGCCTAAAATAGAGAATATTATTGAAGACTGGAACCCTCAACCCCCGTGTTGGATATACAAAGCTAGAAAATGGATTAGGGGTGAGCGAGAACTGTCACTGTAAAAAACAGCTGGGAATTTGCCCAAACGTTGGGTCATGACATGACTCAGCCCAATATAGATTGGGACCAGACACAAAATCTGGGTCAAAATCCAAATTTTCTCCAAGGGCCTGAAGTGTTTTCAGTCAGGCTTTCCTATTTATATTACAGTCACTTGTCTAAGTCTAGTAGTGAAATTCCTATCAAGAATGACACTGGGAATACAGACTGCTGGATTATTCATGTCTATGGAATTTGGGAATTCCAGCTATTATGTCACGACACCTCTGGAAAACCAAGGTACCTGATTGATTTAATGTAATTAATCTGATCGTGGATTTTGTGTTTCAGAGAAATTGTATTCAGGATTTGGAGGAAAGAGAGTGTGCCAGACAAAGGGAGGATTCCTTGTAAATTCAGTTGTCTCATTCTAGAGAACTGAGCCAGGGCTGCAAAAGTAGTCTAAGAACCAGGGGCTGATTCATCTAGTTTTTTCTGACTACTAACTCTGCTGTGCTAAAGTACCAATAAGACTGCAGAGAAGGTTTTAATTAAGATTTTCAGTTCCACAGCATAAGGATTTTTTTTCACATTCCAAATTGTTTGAGAATATTGAAGCACTGTATACAAGGATTATTATTTTGAAAGTGCTCAAATTTCTGTGCTTCATTATTTTTTTTTTTTCCTTCTGTTTACAGCCCAGGCAGGCGATGACAGATATTTGTAAACCCTTTTGCTGAGGCCCCAAGTACTCGGCTAATCAGATACTCAGATACTGCTTCCAATGTTCCCTGTAATTAAATACACTGGAATGATGCAGTCCTGAAATGCTGTTTTTATGTTTAAAGCAATTTTTCTTTATCCCTTATTGCATTTTAAACCTGCTTTTTTCATGCTTTTTTAGTTGTACAATTGTATTTGCAAATGCTTGAATGCAGAGACATCTGATTCAAACAAACAACAGGCACTGAATTTAAGCATTATATACATAAATATGTCTGATCAGTGTTTTTTGTAAATGGTTATTCTGTTTATTTACAAATTGGCAGTAATTCTATGTGCAGATTAAACATATACTTTGCATATAGCAGACAACGAATAATACAGACAGGCTGCAACTGGATGGAGTTTTACTCAGTTATTCATTGCTTTGGTCCATGCTCTGCTTTGTATGTATATTATTTTACCAGACCAAGATATGAAAGTGGCTGTGTATGGGTGAGTAATATTGTCAGTGAAACTATGGCAAGTCCCTGAGTGAGCAACCATCATAAGTTCAGTTTTTTCAGAATAGGTGATCCCTTTACATCACAACATACAGACTTGCGCTGGCCAGAAAGAACACTCTCCTTCAGAGTAGAAAGTGTAAATGTTTTCTAATTTATAATTCACTGGGGAGCTGTGAAATCCAGAGAGAGTCACCTATCTAGTTTATAATTATATGTTCTCATGCATTATATCATCTATCATTTATTCTTTTTGTAAAATATTTTTTTGCTTGTTCTGATTAGGAAGTTGAACTGGACAATTAATGGCATAATCAGATCCAAGCAGTAAATGCAGGATTCCAGCTGATTTTGCTCTAATTGGAGAACCTCTCTGATAGACCTGGATGCTTCTCAGGAAAACAAAAGTGTTTTCCTGTATTTTTAAGGGTCCATTATCTTTGGAAGGCAAGAAGATCTTCTGAAATGGAATTCCAATAGGAAAAGGAGAACCTAATGTGAAAAAGAGTTTTGCACAGGTATCTGAACAAAATTTCAGCAAATGGGTGTTTCTTGGATTCTGAGTTGCAAAAAATCTGGACAAATTAGTAATAATTCAGAATGATGCTAGATGTATAGTGTTTGTGGTGAAGAGCCTTTGTTTCACATCTGTAAGAGAAGAGATGTATAGAAAATTGTTGTACTGAGAGACAAATCATGTATGCTAGGTACATGCACATATATGTAGTGAATTATGGCTCAGTTCTGCTTCAGCCTTCTATGCAGGCTATTTTGGTAGCTTGCTTCTTTTTCTGACTTTTTTTTATGGATAGGCACACTCCCAGAGCATCTCCAAATGGCTGTATGGTGTCAAGTTTAGTCTTCTGTCACCCAGAAATACAAATGCTAGCTGCAAGCTGTAACCTGACTGTGTGGAGCTAAATGATCATTAAAGCAGAGTGAACTCACAGACTTCAAATAATTAATTTTCTTCTTTGTCAGCACCCATACAATGCACTTAATACAAGTACTGACATCAGATAGGTACAGCATGCTCTGATGCAGTCACATGCTAAAAACATGTCATGACTGTGTTAATTTATATTGTTTTAACAACAGCCATTGCCCCGCTATTCATTTTATACCTGGTTGCATCTTCTCACTTAGTCAAGAGGAGATTGAAGCCTGAATAATTTTTAAAGTATGTATTCTTGCTTTTGGTCAGTTACCTTAGATTTCCACAGCTCCCTATAGTAGCATGCAATGTATAGCAGTTCAGGAGTCTGTTGTGAATTTATTATACTTGAAAATATTCCCAAGCATATTTGGTAGAATGGTCTGAATATTAATGCATCTCCCGAGTCAGTACAATTCCTCACTGTTCTGTTGTTACTGCTTTCTTTGAAATTCAGACAACAGCCTGCAATACCAAAACAACAAAAATATGTGCACTTATCTTCAGGCCATTAAAATCCTACAGCTGTGTTTACCTTCCTTTTTGTGCAAGGAATGAGTAAAAAGCTTTCAATCAAATGCATTTAAAAAAGAGGAAGGACAGGGGAACTCCCTAGCAGGGATTAGACACTGCTGCCTTCCTGGCACTTGCTGCAGAACAGAAACGTCCTGTATAATGTTAGCTATGCTTTTCATTCCTTTTTAAGCAGTGGCAGAGTTTCTAACATCCCCTGCTTAATGGGTAAGGGGCCCATGGGTACAATTCTGCAATCTAATCATTCCAGGTAATTTGCCGTATGGCTGACTGGGTTAAGGCAAAGTGGTCCAGAGGCTTGAATTCATTTCAACCCCGACTCATCATCACAACTGGAATGAGATTCGTGTTTTAATCTTAAACTTTTGTCCATATATATTAATGATTCTTCTCTCCTACCTCCCATACCATGTACAAAGGCAAATAATATACATTTATTGTTTTAATTTGAATTTGGTTAGTGAAAGGAGGCAGTGTCTAACCTACGAATGTGAAGGGAGAGAGACAGCTCTCTAGGATGATCTGATCTTTTGAGTTAATACCTGTATAATCCTGCAAAAATGTATGCATCCCATACTTGTGTTTTTTTAAGAGCTGTGACTGTCTCCTGCAGACACCTTACATGCTCCTTTTAGTACATTATTTATTTTGATGTAGACATGGATTTCGCTATTACCTTGCCTTTACTCAAAGGAAAGCAAACTGACTCAAACACACATTTTGAAAACTGAAACAAACAAATGACATACCTTCCCCCCACCTTTCTTACTAGTGTATTCCACTACAGGAAAATTTGATTTATCAAAAATTATTCAGTCTTTCCCCCTCTCTCTCACTTCCCTTGGAAAACAACAGAAGGTCCTAACTCCTCACAGAGCAATTTTTGGAAGGTAAAAAAGGTCACCCCTTTCTCTTTTCATTTTCAAATCCCAAGAGGAGTTTTTTAAGGATGCTAAGGGCTGTTAAGCACCCAATTCCCACTGAGAATCAGAGAGAATTGGACGACTGACTGCCCTTTGTGTCTTTGATTTATTTCCCTCTTTGGTCTTTACTAACAACAATTTTTTCTCATTTGGAACACACTGATTGAAAACATCCAAGGTCAAACTCATTTTGCGGAATTCTACTGAAGTCAACAAAGACACACACCAAGATGGACTTGAGTCCATAGCTGTACTTTTAGCCTCTCATTAGTACCAAATGTTAATTTTCTGTCTCCATTGGAGCCACTTGAAGAAAGAGAGGAAAAGACAACTTAATAAGTGGTTAAAACCAACTTAATAAGTGGTTAAAACCAAAGTGGGATGAAAAATAAATTGAAATATTTTTTACAAAATTCATTTTAAAAAATCTATTTGTGAAAAATATTTTGCGGTTTGGAGGTTTATGTTTTTGTCAAATGTTTTCTCTGAAAAATTCACAAGAAAAAATATGGACGTTTTGCTGGTTTTTTTTCTTTTTCTTTTTGTTCCCTTTTTCTGCATAACTTCCAGCTGGTTTTTAGGAGTGGAATTCATCTTGCATCACTTTAGAGGTCTGCAGTCTAGGTGTCTACATTTGAACTACTTTTCCTAGGCTCCATTTACAGCCTAAAGGAAGACAAAGGCACTGCAGGACATAATTAATCTGACCTATCCTGAGTAAAATGTGAGGAATAACACCCTATGTGTACTTGTTTTTCTCCACTAGCAAGAGGGGTAATCCAGCTGGCTAGATCAGATTTGCACTGTAGGAGTCTACATTTGATCAGGTGAATCCTCCCCTGCTGTCGTACATTTCTTCTTCTTTCTAAGGCTAACCATGTTCAATCTGGTGTGATTGCAGTTTTTTTGTATGATAAGTTGCATTTGTGAATCTTCACATGTTCTACTCTTTTTGATGTTTGTTCATTAAAAAAGACAAATTCCAAATTCATGAATATGAACCTGATGATGGAAAATTTGATACATTTGTGTCTAACATATTATATTGGCCTCTGTCACAATAATATATGAGCACTTTAGCCAGACCTATTCATTTATATACTTCATTAAAAATCACTGCTCTTTATTCAAGTGTGGGAGCCTTGTCCGGATGTAATATAGAGTTACCTAGGTCAAACCAAAATACATTTTCATTCCTATCAAGAATATGTAGAGCTAAGTGGAAGGATTATGGTTCAGGAACTTGCAGCATCTATCATGTCACAGGTTCCAGGTGACTGGAGACTGGTGGTTCACATCAGACTCCTAAGATCTCCCTGGACATTTCTCCAGAATTGCTGTTACCTGGGTTTTGTTACCTCCTGGAGCAGTTTCCAAATTTTCCAATGAGGTTACTTAAGTTGCTATTCAGCATTAACAGCTATTTCAGACAAAGCCCCGAACTTTCTGACAGCATATCAGAATGAAATCACACTGCAGCTGGTTTTATCATTTCAGTTTGATTTGCCATGATCTGTTGTTGCTGTGGTACCTTGCTGATTGTAGTGCTTTCATACTTAATCCTTGCCTCAGTATTTTAAAATATGGGTTTGTTCAGTAAGAGCTATTATCCTTTCATCATAATAGTAAGTGCAGACAGGCTAGGGAAATCAGTTTGTCTGGATCTCTGACACAGCCAAATATGGTTTAGAAAGTTTAATTTTAATGACTTAGGCCTCACTTAAATAACTGGACAACCAGCACTTAAAACACCATATGTGTTCACTGACCACAGTATCTGAATTGTGGCTGAAAATGAGAACTGCCTGCTTGGTTCATTCATTTTTTTGACAATAGCACAGGAACAATGGAAGGTGTACAAGACTACTCTGCTGTTTACCTAATGTCCCCGTTAACTCTGCAGTTACTGTGTAGCTGGAATTGAACAGTCTGTTTGGGTCTACAAAGCCACAAGGATGATTGAGAAGGACTTAATTATTTTTGTGGAGCAAAAATACATATCTTGAACAATCTAGTTTTAGGTACTGTTTCAATCATCTATTAAAATAAATTTCCTAAGTAGAACGGTGGGAATGAAAGGTAGTTTCACAGAACTGCCTGTATTCCTAGAAGGTACTCTGCCAGTTCGCTTCATCCATAACTCAAGCACCGTCAATTTTACCTAACATCTTTCTGATGATTCCTTATTTTTACAGTATTAAAGACCTCCAATTAGGAAAATTCCACAACTTCCCTGGCCAATCTCTTGCAATCCTTCATTTTCTTTTACTATTATAAAGGAGTTTTTTTTTCTTACTGTCTAACCCAAATATTCTTTGCTGCCCTTTAAACACAATCCACCATAAGCTTGGAAAACAGGTTATTTTCATCTCTGTTATTATTGGGACCATGTCATCACACTCTCACTTTGATATTCTCCAGTGCAAACAACTAGATGTATTAAATCTTTCCTCATAGGTGCTATTTGCTAGATACCTGACAATTCTTCTCATTGTCTTCCACTTTGCACTTGGCCCACACCTTACTTGAAATGCAGGGCCCATAACTGAACACCAGCTAAGACTTACCAGGACTGATTCTTCAATTTTTTGCAGGTTGTAATTCAATTTATATGCCTTAGTATGGTGCTTCTCTCTTTTTTTTTTTTTTTTTTTTTTTTTTTTGTACATTACCTCATAGAGCCAGGCCTTTTAGTATTCTGATCGTAGCCCTAAAACCTGTATTATTTTTCCATAGAACTTCTGATTAGGTGTTGTTCTAGCATCATGAACAGTTTGTGAAGTTGATTCTTTTTAAAACTCCTGTTGTTGACCCAGTGTTTTTCAGACTGTACCTCCGGTTTCTCAAGATGAGTTTTAATTCTTACCCTGTACTCCAATCTCCTGCTTGTCCTTCCTATCTTGTTGATATCTTAACATGTAATTGTCTGCACATTTAGTAAGTACACTCTATTCTCTCATCCAGGTCAATTCAAACCAGAGCTGGAACAGACCCCCATGGATGCTCTCACAGTATGTTCTTCTGTTTTGACAGTGAACCGTTGATAACTAGTTTGAGTGTGGTTACAGTACTGAGTAGAAAGCAATTCATTGAAAATGAGAGCAATTAATTAATAATTAATATTTTGGCAGCTTCTATTGCAAGTTAGTTTCTTCTCTTCATTCTTAGTGTCTTTTTTTTTTTTTTTTTTTTAATAAAAGACCGAACACAAGAACCAAACTACTTACTCTGTGAAAAGGATCACTATTAAAAGAGAAATCACTGTTATGATATGTGATATATCTACTGTTCACTCAAAGCAAATTGCCCCCTTCAAGTAAGCTGATTTATATATTGATCGGTAGAACTTACCACTTTGAGGAAGAACATATTTTTTGCTAGAGATATAAAGCCAAGGACTTGCAGAAACTCTGAATTAATAATGGAATGCTGTATAGTGAAGATTCTGATGAGAGTGATAGACCTGTATCTCCATGGAAGCACAGTTTTACTGAGAGTATCTCTGGGATACACCGTTGCCCAAGTATGAGACACAACTTTTATGATCCTCTTCGGCTCACGTTGTGAGCTTCTGGTTTTTAATACTTGACATTCTGGCTCAGTTCATGGTTTAGATGAGGATTTTCCTGTGTGTTTATGTACAGGCTCAGAAGCGATTGCACACACACACAAATTATATAGAGTTCTTCCCACGACCCAAATTCTGCCTTTTATTGTATGGATAAAACCCCATTCAAATCTTTGTAGGGTTACACAATTTTAAAATTGAGGCTGAAGTTTACTTTTCAATCTATAAATAAATATTTCCATCTGCAAATAAATAAAATAATAAGTCAAACCTATGAAAACTGTCAGATGAAGCTGAGCAAAGAACCCTGTCTCTTCCATTGCTCAGAGAAACCAGAGTGCAGATGTTCAGCCCTGACTGCTTATTTGCAATGTTACTGTTCAGGTCATGGGTGACCATCTGTTTCCTTTCACTTTATGACACAGCACTTGCCCTCCATGAATCTTCCTGAGTTTCCTTCTGATATGATGGCAAAGAGGAATGAAAGAAACACTTATTTGGACAAGAGGCAGAGAAGCTTGAATGAATAATATTATTGTAGTAAAGCAGTGTGAGTCTTCTCTTTAGTTTCCAAGTATCCCTAACAGTGCCATTAACTACTCTTCAAACAGGGAGAAGAGAGAAGTATGCAGCCCTATAGTTGACTTTAGCCCTTGTAGGGCTCTGTTTCTTCCCATCAACTAGACTGGCCGCCTTTGGAAACTGATAAACAGAATAGTGTAAGTACCTAAAGTAGCTGCTGTAGTATGAGTACTTCTCTAAATATCCAGACTAATGCTTAGAGAGAGCAAATGTTTGTCTAAACTTTGTAACAGTAAAACATGAGCTCTTTCAGAAGGCTGAAATGTCATTCAGTATAGTTTCATGAATCAGAGATCTTTTCTGTAACACAGATGGGCATTTTTTTAGATTAATTCTAACCCTATATTATGAATAGTTCTCTTCATGAGTGGGTCTGGGTTTATTTCTACAGGGAAATAGTATCTTTTCTTTTTTGAACAAGATACTTCTAAGCATAAGGGCAGAGAACAATGAGACAATGTTGAAAAGAAAAAACAAAATGCAAAGTTAACCACAAATTTACATAATGAGGAAACAAACCACAATGTACTCTGAGATGGTGCCAGACAGTCCCTCATTGGTTTTCAATATAAAATAGAGGGCAAAATAAGAAAAGTTAAGGGACTTTAAAATGATCTACATGTCCAGTTGATTATCCCTAAGGCCCAACTTCTCTTGTCAAATATATGTATGCGATACTGTTGCATGCAATCCCATTCACTTGAAAGAAATGACAACAAAATTATGTCCAATGTATACAGTATGCAGGGAAAATACCCTTTATGCCAGTATTCTGACTTTCAAGAGCTTGATTAAAAACTCAAACACAGCAACTGACTGGAAAGAAGGGGTTTATTTTTTGTATTTTCAGTAATCATGTTGTAAAATGTTAAGTTTATAGCACAGGCACTGTTCTTAAAATCTTAATGTTTTGAGTCAGACATATCAGTATAGCTACTTTTGTTCTGGCTATCTGTATAGGAGAATAATTTAACCTATTCTTTTCTACAAATACTTGTTCTAGCTAAAAATGGTTCAGATATGCAATACCTAATTTAAGTAGGTGGCTGCAAACTCTCAGAGACCTTCTAGCTTAGCTGCAAGCAGTCTTGGGTGGTTGTTTGATTACACCCACTGTCAACTGAGTGAACGTACTCCAATTTGAAACTATTTAATTACAAACCAAGTCTTACTATTTTTAAGTCTTACAATTTTTAAGTCGACTCCAGAACCTACACGCTTAAACAAATTTATGTCTTTGAACTGATTTTTCCAATCTACACAAATGGTAGATCTAGGTAAATATCAAAATAGACGATACATAACACTGTGCTCTGTCAGCATCTATTGGGGCTTGATATACATAAATTAGGATTTCTAGTGTATACTGTTGCAAGAGAGAAGTCCAGAAGGGGCTTCTATATTTCTACACACAGACATTGACTACCGGACACAACATTTCTTTTAAACAAAGAAATAACAGAGGAGAATCAACAATTCATTTGCTTTCCTAAAGGCTTAAATATTCCTTTAATGGAAAAACATTTTATCTGAAATAATCCCTGGATGTGCTGGAAATATACTTTACAGTCAAGATCTGAATCTCATGAGATCTGCAATCAACAACCCCAAAAGTGTTGATAAATATTTAGCCACAACAGGAATGGCTGTTGATCAATATTCTTATTGGAAAAATTAATCTGAAATATGCTGATATTTGGTGGATACTTCCACAGTTTTCAGTGGTTGTCTAGATCCAGTTGAACTTCCTCAAACTCTTTATGTATAGCTCTGTATGTCACAAATTCTATCTTTGCACTTATTTACTTAGCAACTTTTATTGTTTGCAGAAAACTGTAGGAAACATGGTATCTTGTAATTATGTAGTTTCTCCAATAGAGAGATGGTCTTGACTTGAGTTTCAGTTGTTGCATTTCCATGACAATTTTGCTATCACCGAGCCGGGAAACCAATGTCAGTGTTACTCAGTTGTGCATGGAACCGCCTTTGAACTGTGATCCTGAGCACAGCAAAGAACAGAAGAACTTCTGTATTTTTCACTCTGCGTGTACAAACTTAGAGCTGGGGAGGAGGGTCTCACCACCTTGCAAAACGGAGTACAGCATCTTCTAAAGTCAATACATTTCCTATGGATTTAGGTCACTATAAATAAATTTACTGAACAGAGTTATTATTCAAAACACTGAAACAGAAAGTAGATGCATATGTGGAAAAGAAGTAGTCCATTTTCTTCTCTAATTTAGAAAAAAATTATGTAGAACATTTGCATCTGACTGGACTTTTTATAAAAATGCAACAGAACACCTATTACTTTCCATGGGAAATTATTCAGCAGTCTAATGGTTCTAATGCTCAGGGTGCTTTTTCTCTTAATTTTTCTTTTTCTTTATTTCATTGTATTAATTCTCATTGCACAGGTACTGTATAAAATTATGCTTATATCCCTTTGATGTTAATGCTATTGATATTAATGCTGCTATGTTTTTAGCTCTTTAGCCTACTGTACAGAAGCATCACATACATAATATTCCTCTTTCGCGGTAGAAGAGACAAGTACTCAAAGGTTAATGCAGTTTAGGCTGCATATGCAACTTTTTGTTATTCACATTACAGGAAGGATAGAGCACTTAATGACTCGTTCACATATATTTTTCTAGTCATTCAACCAGACCAACAGGGTCAATTTTTTAGCTAGAATTGAGAGTTTAAATTTAGGAAGATCTTATTCTTGTGCCATGGGGTGTATGAGATACCCTAGGTATACACATTGTTAAGCAGAAATGTATGTCAGACCCTGGAGATGAACAGATAATTAGAATAACTGAGATCATATCTGATTGCATGGGTGCAGGGGGAAGTTGATGTTGCTGGCTGCATTTGCCTAATAATTCAACTGTTTGCCAAAGGACCTCTTTGATCTAGCTCCTCACTGTAAGAGGATTTTCACATCCAGATTTTGTGTTCTAGGAGGGCATCTGTACCAACAGTCCCTGGAGTGATCTGACCAGGACTTTAACGTCTCTTCTGATTATCACTGAGATATATTACAGCCAGAAAGGGAAAACTGATCACACCAGATAGTAGGAGCCTTGCCCTGTAAATAGTTGTTTGGGCATTTGGCCAGGAAGGGTCATATGGGTTCTAGTCCTGCACAGTTTCTTTTTTCTTATTTTCATCAAAAGCCAAATACTTAAACTACCCTGGGAGCAAACCGGTGTCTAAATGCAGGAAATGATTTCAGGCACTAGGAACATGGAACACTGAACTGCGACCATGAGAGGGTGTTTAAATCCAGGCAAGACGTTTTAGGCACACGGAAGCTGTCCTATAGATTGGGATCATGCATCTTCATGTTCCACATACTGTCTGCTTTGAATCCCAGTCTAGGGACTTAATTTTTCCTACAGACAATGTAGGACAAAGTTGGATGTCTGATTGAGCCTTCTGAATTGCTTTTTTTGAATATGCCGAATGCATAACTTTTAAGCATCGCAGCACCAATCATTATTATGTCAAAAGCCTTTTGTTGCATGATTACCATGGTGAACAACACTCTAAAATTATGCTTCTAGAATGATAGAAAAGTATTTTCGTTATTTGGCTTAGTGCATGGCTCCAAGTCTCTCATTTCCTGTTCATTATTTGCACCTTTTACATGCAAGGACTCTGTGGCACAGGCAGAGATAACAGACAGTTTCCCAGGTTGCAGTCTCCACTGTGCAGGTTACACATACCCATCTTGTGTCCCCCCTTCCATTTTTCCTGGTTTCCTTGTTAAATCATTTCTAGTTTGGTCCAGTATCTACTTCTTTGTTCTCCTTTGTCCTGATTCTTCCCTGCTTTTATTTTACCATTTCCTGTTATAAGCCTGTAACCCGGTCTACTTGCTCAGTCAGTCCCAGAGTCTTTTACCAGGCCTGGCACTCTAATCCTGATCCAGTATTACTCCTAGTTTCCCGCTCCCATAAGCATCTAGCCTCAAGTAGCTGTCCACTCTTCTAGAATCTATTCTAATCTACTATAGCCACTTCTTCTTCTCTCTTTCCCATGTTTTTGATGGACTCTTTTACATTGGGAGCACGTGGCTTCTTTCTCCGTGCTGCCAAGTGTTGGGAAAAATCTGATTTTGTGATCACGAGGAACACATATGCCAGAACAGAAAACTGGCATGGCCTGGCCTGCAACTGGCTACAAGTTGTCTGCATTCACAGTTTCATCCCTGGTGGAAGTGTGTCCAATGTAGAGGAAGTTTTCAGGGGATTTATTCCCAAAATCAAAGCAGTGTGAATCTGATACATGTGAACAGTAAATTTTTCAGTGGATTTCAAGGTTGGAAGCAAGTCTCCAAAACACCATTCAATGGCTTAATAATAAGACCTTGTTTTGTCTCCAATTTACTCTTCTTCCAGCCTTTGCAACAGTTGGATTATAGATGTACTATAACAAGAATGCCCTGTTTTCTGATTGTTGGCTATAATTCATGAGAACAATTCAGATCCTTGTATTCAAACATTCCACAACTCCTCTACACGTCTGGATGTGCATTCACGCATTACCAAAACGCAGGTATTCCCTCCTATGTCATATGCAATACATGAACAACATCCAATCATGAGATCTGATGACTGACCCTCCTCCCTCCTGTCTCCCTGATCTTGGAAGGTAATGTTGTGATCACACAACAAAAAAATCCTTTCATTTTGTTTGAGTGACATAATGTGGGAGAGAAGGGATGTGGCATCTGAAGCATCTTGAGTGTCTCCGTAAGAGTCTATCTGCCACCCCTCCACTTCCAAAAAGCTGGTCATGGCTTCTGTGACTACAGGCGATGATTCCTCTGAGAATGATTCTTCTCACCTTGTAATCAGAAATGGCTTATATCTTGTGTTCCTAATCCTCTAAAATAGACTAGGTTCAACCTGACCTGTGAAATTAAGTCCAAATGATCGGAATTTCTCCAAGTCATAAATGTCTGAATCCAAAGACTTACATCAAGAAGGCAGCTTTGGTAGTGCATAGATGCTAACTACAGTTTTGCTTTTTGGGCTTTCCTTATAAATGAATTCCTCTAAACCCAAAATAAACAGCAAATGGATCCCATTATTTTCTTGTTAAGGATATGGGTACTATAAATATATAAAAAATTTGTAATTCTCTGTTGCCAAAGCATAATGCAAAGCATAATGCATGGTCTTGTTCAACCATTTATTGGAAAATTCCTCTGGAGTATGTGTGTATATGTTCAAATATTTGAGAAGGTGTCTCTGAATAATGCAAGATTGATACTTCCAGTGAAGTCTCCATTTTGATTCCATGAGCATAGGCAATGTGCCAGAAGGGAGCTTCTGACCAGGTTTGCTTCTCCATTGTCCAGTGTTGCTTGACAGCCCCTAGGGAACATTTTTAAGACTTGGAGAGATGAATCAACCATCTAGTTTGCTTTGGGAGTCTGGGATCTGGTCAGGGCTTTGTAGATCACAAATAACAATGGTCTTCCACTTTCCTTTTGCATTGTTTCCTAGATGTCCTGTGTTCCAAAAGTGAATATTTCAGCTCCAAACTGAGCAATCTGGTCAGCTGGTAACTAGGATATATCACTTCTGTGGTCAATACTGCATTCCAGAATTAAGGTTTTACTCTTGCTCACCAAAGCTCAGCAAATGCTTCTTGCAGTATATATAATAGTCTCATCCAGATTTCCTTCTTTCTTTTTTTTTTCTTTTTTTTTTTTTTCTTAAGTGCCACTGTGCACATCTGTCTCAATTTTCATTTCAAATGTTCCTATATTTTAGACAAGGCTGGTTCAAACTCCTGAGCAAGCAGCCTTGAAAAGCACTCTGTAAATAATCTATACATATACAATTCCATGCACAATTTACAGAAGCCATTTTGTTCTTCCCCAGACAGCACAGTTCCAAAAGGCAGTATGCTACCATAGAGGTGACTCTAGCACTGTTTATGAAATAGTAAGTGGACGATCACAGCACCCCAAAGCTGCAGCAGTTCCAGCCTTACTGTCTCCCTGTCAGATTCATATTGACTTTTCTTGTTGTGGTACCATCTTCGATGAAAGCAGCAGCATGCAGTTGTACAATGGCAGGGTGAATTAATCACTCCCTTAAAATTAATGGAATTGTTCCTTAGGAGATACACAGGAAGCAGAATTACAGGCACTAGAGGGCTCTAGAGCTCTGTAGACATGAGCTATTTTATATGAACATTTAGTAGAACACTTAATCACCTTCGTAAGTGAAACACAGCTAGCTTAGGTAGTAGGCAGACGTAGGAAATTTTCTCTGGATTTCAGAGAAAACCATCCAATACCTGCAGGAAAACAGGGATTACTTCATGGTAAGCAGCCCCAATTTTTAGCCTTCTTAAAGCTATTCCAGCTCTTAAACAAATAACAATTCAATTGTGTTGGAAATTCTGGAAAGTGCAAGAAAAAAGTCACTCAAAAAGCTAGAAATAGCCTTATACACAAACTAATGACTCACTTTTTCTTGCCAATCAACTCCTTAAATGAGATTTTATCACTGAAAACAGTTCATCTAAAAATAATAAAATAATAACAACCTTATTGAAAAGTTTGCCCCCACACACCCTAACTTACAATTGAGTATTTATTTTCTTCCAGTTGTGTTTTAAATTCCCATGGGAACATAGATCCCTTTTTGATTTCAAGCAGGAAATATCATTCTGTCAATATACTTGTCTAACATTCACTAAGTAATTTTTTTTCCAAATAGGTGACATTTTAACATTGCATTTCATTTACACAAAGACTACAATATTAAGAAAACTTAATGTAATCATTTTTCTTGTATGAGTAAGAATCCAGATATCAGTCTGGAATGAATTTTTCCATCAATGTTAAAGGTAATAATGGTTAGCTTCCTAACTGCTTATGCTTAAGTTTTGGCCTTTTCCACTTGTGGTTGTTTAGCTTCTTGGGTAGCTATGAGTAGCTTTGTTTTTCTACCTGCTATTGTAAATTTAGTGAGGACTCAATCCAACAAAACTCATAAGTAAAACTTAAAGCAGTAAAAAAATTGAGCAAACCATTTACTTATACATATGCTTTGCCCTTTTTATGGCAGAGGGCAGGTGACCTCATTAGAGATCTTGTTTTTCAGCTTCATTGGTAGGTCCCAGACTGTGTATTCAAGAAAAAAGGCAAATACTTACAGTGTTCCTAAGCAAAAACCAGACACAGAGAAGACATGCTATGGTAGTCTATATCAGGATGCAGGATTGTGCTGTACTGTTTATGGCCAATACAATTGCTTGGTTATTCACCTCAGACTATGCCATGGTCACCATTTCCCAGGCCTTAAAAAGGCATTATTGGAACACAAGGCATTATGAAAAAAAAATGACATTAATGTATGATATGACTGAGAGACAAATGATACAAGAAATACAGTTTATGTGCATCATAGCTGGAGACTGGCATAACCTTTTGGTAAGTACAAAGAGCAGTTTCTGTGCTGTGCTTTTGGGAGTTGTTGTCCATGTGCATGCCACTTATGGGACACATATGTTCACTTGGTCCTTTTTTATTTGTAGTGTCTTAATGACCAAACTGCAAGCTCAGTGACCTCAAGCCATGTTTGCATTATGCAATATATCTAGTGTCAGCAGTGCTTTGTCTTTGGGAAAAAAAGCCACTGCTTTTTTAGTCCCACTTTGTAACTTTCCAGCTAGAGATAGAAGTAAACTCAAAGTTAAGAATCCTTCATTTAAGTATCTTCGTACAAGTGTCGTATGCATATTTGTATGTGCACTGGGTGTCTAAGCTGCCACTATAATCGGTGGAGATTTAGCCAACATCATCAGCAGAGGCTGAAGATTCTTTCAGCTGACATTAAATCAGGTATCAGCATCCTGTCAGCTGAATAGTGCTGCACACTTCATAGGCGAGGAGCTTAATTCAGCAGCCCTCAGTCCCAAAGGAGAGACCCAGCATGCTCCCAGCTCAGGGATCTGGACTCCAGCCTGTAAAGAGTGAGCAGTCTGCCTTGCTCCCCATCTTTGCTCTACCGTCAACTTCGCTTTCAGAAATCTTTGGGTGTTAAATTAGTTGTTATTTCAAGAGAAATGGAAGGAGGATTTCATACCATTTTTGTAATGTATATTTCAGGGCTACCAGCAGTGGCCAGGAGGGATTTTTCCCACATTTCTGATGCTCAATATGGTTTGTGGGTTTTACATTTTCCACTTTTTTTTCTGAAGCACAAAGTGTTGCAACATGGGCAAGAAGGGCTTACAGGTCTTTTTGACATTTGAGAAACTGTCAGAGGTCTGACTGATATGTGCCATTTAAGGCTAAACTGATTTCTAGATTTTGATTTAAGAATGTTTGCAAGGTCGAGTACACACTGATCTATTGGATTTTGCCTCTCACTTTAACTGTAGGCTAGAGTGCACTCAATTGAATTGCCTGGCCAGTTTCACTTAGCAGATTTTTCTAGTACTGCAGTGACTCAGGATATCAGTGATGACTGTGATGAATAAGGCTATGACAGCAGCATATTTACATAGTTTTAACTGTTGGAATGGCTTCTGCATTGATCATAGCATGTGTTACCTTAGCACGTTGCAGTAAAAACTGTGTACAGCAGAGAGAGCTTTCAGTTCTTTCTGAAATTCAGTTCCCTCTATATTATAGCAATTTGAACCAACAAAACATCAGGTATTCAAAATTATTGTTTGCTTTTGAAACTCTTGGGTGATGAGTAATTTATATTTTATATTTGGCTCACTCTCTTCTCACCCAAAGTAGCAAAATATTGGAAAATTTACCTTTGGATACAAAATTTTAAGTAGTGGGATGGTGTTTTTGTTACAGCATCATGTTTGTTATGGTGATAGATGTTTTTTATTAAACCACAGCATCATGTGCACAATATTCTCATACCCAGCTGTATGGTGAAGAAGCTGTTAGAGGCTTTTTTTTTTTTTTTTACACAGAAAGGTTTTGTGACATAAAAAACCATATACTGCAGCTTTAGTTCTCAAGTATTCATTTACACTGAAAAGATACAAAAGCAAACTGATCTACCTAAAGAAAAAAGCTTTGTTCTTCTGCAGGACTTGTCATGGCCAGTTTATACGTCATGCTACCTTCAAGAGCAGTTAGCTTAAAAATATTTTATTTGTTAAGGAAGCTTCACAGCGCTATGCTGTACTACATGATGCACCACATGAGCATTCGTTTTGTGAATTGCAAAATGATTTAAAAGCATTATAAAAAGATCAACTGCTTCCTTTTGTTCTCTCTTGACTGGTAATTTTGTACTGAAATGGCGGCATTGGTGGCTGATTACAATGCTGATGTCAAAGAAAGAGATGTCAAAGAGATGCTGCATCCTGTTAAAAGTGCTACCTTCACTGCATATCTGTTTGGTCATGCATATTGCAAATTCTTTCTGAGCATTAAATAAAACTGCATGGCATTGTCCAGAAATTGTACTTTCTGCATTTAGTGATTTTTTTCCCAGTCATTTCTTCTCATACAGAATGACTGAAATATTTTGATGATAATAATAATGATAACCATTTGATTCACAAAAAAAACCCCATTGTTGTTCCAATCTCTCAACAGTAAGTGAATTATCTTGAGCTTGAACTGGAAGCAACTACATGGGTATATTGCTATTATTCTCTTACGTCTCTTCTTAGAAAGCAACCATTGAAATGACCTCAGAATTTCAAGGGTCACAGATTTCATTCGACATTTTATTAGCCATGAATATATTAAAACAATAGAAATGTTGCAAAATATTGCTTCCTTATCTAATGTAACTCTGTTGTACCCAGTAGTTCTGAGCTGGTTGTGGAAGTTTAACTAGGCTCACCTGTCCTCCAGTGGTGAATAGCATGAACAGCATTTGAATAAAATAAAATCGTTGAAACAGTCACAGATAGTATAAAGATGTTTTTGGCAGAAATTTTCTGATGCTTTCAGTAATTTCCATGGCACATTTCTTCAAATTCCAAATCATTTTTCTTATTTGGAGATGAGACAAATTTGTGGGGCAACATATGGAAAATAATAATTTATCCATTCATGGACACCCACAACTCTATTGCCATAACTGTCGATGAATGTTATTGATACAAGCAACTTGTTGGAGCTGAAAAAAATATAGAAGAGTTAGCTATACATAAAAATGAGAGGCAAGAAATGCATCCTATTCAGTCATTCCTATGCAGAGGTACTTTAGATAATAAGTAATAATTGCATTGTTTTAATTTTATTCAGGACAAAAGTAAATGGAGTTTCTATAGATCTATATTTTTAAAGTGATATTGATCCATCTCTGAAATATGCATGATTCTTATGTGTATAAATTTTGTTAACTACCAATTTCAGTAAGAATGGAATTTCTACCTGGCTCCATTGAAACCAACAGTAAAAACCGCAGTGACTGTATTGAGGCTAGCTTTTCTATCATCGGTACTATTTTGACCAAAGTAAATGATGTAATTTTTTGTTATTGAAAAAAAAGAGCATATGCAGTTGTGTCAAATGTGTTCTAATTTATGTTTTGAAATACTGGCTGCTGAAAGTTGTACTGAGGTCTAAATAGAAACGTTCATACCCCCTTTCCCCATACGCACACACACAATTTCCTACACCTCCTATTCACCACCCAGAGAGAAGGATCACATTTCCACTCCTCCCCTGCTCAGAGAGTATTATAGAAGCTTTTTGAAAAACTCTTAACCTCACACATACGTACTATTACTGCAGAAAGCTCCTTTAGTTTCCCTCTGATACCTGCTTCTGGGTAATCTCATACAGAACTATAATTAAGATAAATAAAGAACGCTGTCTTTAGAGTGCTATTATTTTTCTTCAGATATTCTTGTGAATGATTATTAACAAAAGGTTTAAGTAAAGTGCTCTCCCTCCATTGTTTATAGGAGCTCTGATCTTCAGTGCTACATCTGAAACATCTTGCTTGTCCACAGTAGCCACGCTGTTTTTGGACAATGTAAGCACTGCCTGAAAGAGTTGTGAGTGTAGTCAGTTTTATAAGTACATGTATGTTTTGAGGGTACTCACAAGTACTAGCTATTCCAGGAGGTCATCTGGAGGAGGTAGTTGATGGAAGGACCTCCAGCACTGCAAATACCTGATATTGCTGGAAATTCCCCTTATGTTCAGGGTAAAAGGCATCCATAAGCTCAGGCAGTCTGCTGGTCTTGGGAGGCTGATGCACACCAGTTTCTGCAACAACAGCACACAAGAGAGTAGTATAACTAGCAACACAATCTAGTTGTGTTCAACTGTCCAGCCGTAGTTGTTTTAGAAACTGTTCAAAATGTTGTGCATAAGCACTGAACTGATAGGTTAAGAATGATTTTTTTATGATCTGGATGCCACAATCTGTTGCACAGCAGTACAACAGAAATACCCAAGCTGGTTCCTTCCAGTTTCTGACCTAATATCCCTTTATGCATATGAGTATTTTCCCTAGTCCCCCATACGCTCTACAGAAATATCCCAGATTCCTTTTCCTCCTGAGCTTATGTCTCCTGGATTTTTTGCCTATTTTTGAGAAGAAATGTGTTCAACTTAATGGTTATTATTTTCATTTGTATTCTTGAAAATGAGAAATTTCTTATCCAGCAAGGCCTGAAGAATAACTCCTTCCAGTGAGGATGTGGCCAAACATTTTCCTTCTTCAAAATGGCTGTAGCTTCCTATTCTCAGCAGGTCCAAGGCTTCAGGCAGTCCTCAGAGAAGATGGTGACCCCTGTTTCAACATGGTCACCTCACTTATCCTCAGTAGTCTCTGTGGAGCAAGCCTGACAGCCCTGATCTAGGTGGAATTTCCACTAAGCTTCTCCAAGCCCATATACCTCCAGGATGCTGAGCGAGAACACACTCATCTGCCTACACACAGAACTGAGGCATTACAGCCTTGGACAACTCTGATTGATTGAATAGACCCTGAGGGCAGGACCCTATTACCAAGCCAATGCTCAGAACTGATTAACCCCTTAGCCAGTGTCAAATACAGTACATTGATGTAAGAAGACTATAAATCATAGGATAACTGTAGGGTCAGGCCTACTGTGGCCCTCTTACATGTCTTGCCTAAAGCTTACTGTTGATCCTTCTAAACAGAGGATGTTAGTGCTATTCTGGCAGAAGGAAAACATTACAGGAGCTTCTCATCTAGATTTTTATTAATCAGAACATTGCTTGTTCACTTTTTCTTTTGCTTCTCCTGGTCACAGAGGGGAATGCATTACATGTGAGACAAGGTGTACGTAAGTTTTGGGGCAGTGGTAGGAGAAGTTTTAAATGGTACCCATACTCTTCTACCTTTGAAAAGTTGTTGTCTGCACCGCAGCAGTGACAACCCTTTAGCTTAACTTTATTTCAGAATCATCCTGAGAGTTCTTAATTCCCATGTTTCTTTCTCTGAGTCTGGTCGCTTTTGAAAAGGGTGGCTGTGTTACTTAGTGTCTTACAAATGAATCCAGTAATGGCTTTAGGTGTTTTTAAAGTGAAGTGCAATGCCCATCATGCCCACACACTGGCTCATAGAATGGTGCCCAGGGTTCTGTGTTTGGCACTTGCGCACCTCATGCAGGCTGTCAGTAGCGTTCATCAGAGTGGGAATCAGAAAGTCAGCACATTTAGCAAGGAGGGACCTGAAGTTAGCAACAGCTGACAGTACACAATGAAAAATATCCCCTGGAAAGTGTACATTTTAACCTGTCCTCAAGGGGTAGGAGCCTTGCTCATATCTCCTACTGGGAATTCATGGTCTGTTATCCTCTCCTGAAAACATGTTCAACCTCTCAGAGAAAGAGCCGGATCTGCACACATAAAAAAAAACAGAGAAGTTTCCTGTGACTGTGCCAGTGCAAGTGTTGGTGATAGTTCTCTTTTATAGAGTGGCTCAATAGCTAAGGCACTACCCTGGTTACTGGGAGCAGGTGGGACTGCTGCTCTCACACCCAGAGCTGTATTTGCCATAATATATCAGTAATATAGATGAGGAATGACCTCATGGAAGGTCCAGGATCCATGTTGTCTTTTTCTCCAAATATGTGCCGTGTTTCAGCTTGTCTTCTCTCTCTGGCCCAGTGAATCCTGAGGTCTTTTTTTTTTTTCCATGATAGGGCAGCTGTGCAAGAGACAGTGGATAATGCACCCTCTCCTGAATAGTGTAGAATAGAGCTCAGCATAGAGCACCGCTTAGGGCATCCTCTTGGGAGGTAGAAGATGTCATTAGAATCTCCTCAAACAGAGGAGATGTCTGATTCCAAGTCATCCACTTCCTGGATGAATGCTTAAAGACAAGTGCCTGCATTATCACCTCCTTATGAAGGAAAATGAAAATGGCCCCTCATCTAACTGCACCTATCTTTATCAAGAGAGACATAAAGGGTAAATTTTTCAAAAATGGGTTAGGCCCAGGTCCTCAAAGACGTTTAGGTGTTTGATTTTCTTTGATTGTAGGGGGAATTAGCTTCCAAAGTGCCTTTGAGGATCTGGACCTTAGAGATTTAAGATACTCAATGTCATTTATCAAATGTGGAATCAGTAGGAGTTGGGCATCTAACGAGAACCCCACAGTCTATATGTATCTAAATTATGTATACGCTTTGAAAATGCTAGTCCTTTATCATGCAGGAAATCAGAATAGATGACTGATGATCCTTTCTCATCTTAACATCCTGTGTAAAGCTGGCTAAGATCACGTGAGCACTATGATGGACACATCACAGTCATATATATGACATGCATCCTTAGATATTTTATATCTATATACACTTGTGATGGATAGTCAGTTTCCTTCCAATATGGCATGTCTTATGATAGGCTGCTTTTTAATTATTTAAATAATTTCTGTATTTTCTGATGCTTAGATTTTTCAGCTATATATATCATTTTAAAAAAGAAAATTCTGTTTCTTTACATTGATTCCCTATGTTTTCTAAAATGCAGTATTTCTGTGATGATTTATCTTAGCAGAACCAATTATGTGAATAATGTCTATAGAGTTTACTGAAAGAAAGGCTTTGTGCTGTTTACCTTGTGTTTTAACTTCTTAAGGCTGATATATAACTTCCCGTTCCTGGATTATTTTTTTTTTTAACCAGTAGGAATAGAAAAAAAGCCCTTTTGGCCTTTTGACAATGTAGCTTTTAAAATAATCTCCAGCTTTCAAGAGCTTTATATTAAACATTTGCCTTCTCTCTCACTTATGCAGTTTAGGCAGAAAGCTACTGACTGTAATTATGTGCTGAGTATTTCCAGAGGTGAGGGTGGGGATTTGTTTTGTTTTGTTTGTTTTGTTTTCTGGTAGAGTATATTTTAGCTAAAGAACTCTTAGAATTTCATGGTAACTTGGCAATTTTTTGAGATCCTCTGCTCCAAACATTGTCAATGTAACACTGCTAACCCTCACCACCTGCTCAATGTTAGCCTATCTTTCAATGATAATTAAAGAGAATTCAGCATCTTAGAAACTCACAGAGACTACTTTGCGACTCTACTCATATTTTTTTTTTTTTTGTAAGATTGTTTCCTTCTCTTTAGTGATAAGGTGGTTTGCCACCTTGAGGGCAAGTCTAGGTAAGTTCCCTATTGTTAACATGTGGTTCACCTTCTTGGTCTCGGATCCCATTCAGACATAGCAAGCCTTTATCTTGTTTCTTATCTTCAGCCATTCTGAGATGAATCTTCTTCATGCAGTCACTCTGTGCTTAAGTTTCTATAGTGCATCCACAGCTTTATAGTAAATCCACCTTACAACTTCATGTATGGCCTGGCATGTCATTTTAAAATAAAATAGAGGATGAAGTGTTTATGGAATAGAAAATAATGAGTAAGAGGAGAACTATTATATTTAAATATCATCAGGGATATAAAAGGAATACAAAAAACAAGAGCTGGGAATACAGAAGTGATAGAATTTTTCTATAGGTATTAGTATAGATAATAAGGTATTGTCTATAGTGCTGTCTATTAGTACTAATAGGACTTACTGATGCCTAGAAGAGTGGTTTTTGTAAAGGGAATATTATAACATGTATTTCAATTTGTAACCAAAAGCCATCAAGGACACCAGAAATTTGAAGTTAACATAGGTATAATGTTTGTGAATATCAATTGCATAATGGAGAACATTGTGAAATTTATTGGATTTGGGAAAAAATGAGGCAGAGCACTGACATTGGATACAGGTTTCTCTGAATTATGGAGAAAGAAGGAAAAACTCTGTGACAACTATAGCTCATAGAAATTATATGATTTTAAACTTATTTAGAGGGAATGAGGAGAGCAATCACTTTACTAATAAAAAGAGATGAACTAAATAAGGGAGAATTAATCTTAAATCTTTCTTTATGTCTTTATAAAAGGAAAAAAAAGAATGTAAGATTATCTTCCCAATTCCAATTAGAATTAAGCCAGTGGATTCTTAAGACATAGATGGTAACACAGTTCAGGAATCACTTAATGGAAGAAATTAAGAAATCTGTGTCCGTATGTTTAAATCTTTAATCAGCATTTCCTTCTTCCGCAGTAAGAATTTTCTCTGATTAAAACATGAATACGTGAATAGGCCTGTGTTTGTTTTCCTCTAGTGGAGGAAAAAGGAAATAATTGTTCATCCACAAGCTGCTGGGACTTGATGTCCACTAGGATGCCATGCAATCTTTCAGAACAGTTCATTTAAAGTATACTTTAATTAAGGATCAACATAATTTATCTTTATATTCATGAAAGAAGAATGCAAGGAAGAAGAAATGGCCACACTTCTATTTTTTTAAAGAATCTCATAACATTTTTTCTTCTGGAAGGCAAAATTGGAAGAGAGGAATGAACCTAATATGAGGAATACATAGAAGAAAATAAAAGTTTGTGGAAAGAAGATAGGGGCAATAAAAATTAATCTGTGTTAGTTCTTGAATGCTGAAGAAGATAAGGAAATGAAAATGATTTAAAAAAAATAACTGAGGAAGCAAAAATCGTGGAAAGAAAATGTATCATTTAGAAAGATAAGGAGATTACTTTAGTAATGGTTAAAAATTATTGAAATTCAGTTATTGTCTGAAAGGTCTTTGTTAAGCAAGAGGCACACATTTATGTGCACACAATTATGACATTTTCAAATATACGTTGATAAAGACCAAACAAAAGAATACTTGGAAAAGTGGAACATTTACAGATTGTTTAGGACAAATGGTAGGAAGGCAATTAGGAAGTTCATTTACTCTGCCACAGACACTTATTTTTGATGAGAGATGGAAGTCTGGGTAACTACCAAAACACTACAGAGAAAAAAAAGCAACTTCAAAACGGATAAAAGAACAATTGTTTCCTGAAGATTCTCTCTGTATCCCAGAACAGTATTGGAAAAACTTTGAGAGAAAAGAACTCACTGGGAATCAGGTTACTCAGAAAGCGAGTCCTCTTTTACTCCTCAAGTCAACATTCAACTTATATGAGCAGGCAGACACAAGTGAAAATAAATAAAATAATTTTCTGAGTCTTCCATTACCTGCCACTTAGAAAAGCTGCCTCAGATTTTATGAATCGTTTATCTTTGGTGTGCTGTTGAAGCAGTACTTTCCTTACTGGAAACAGAGTAGAGGTGTAGCCTGATTCACAGGAACCTGAAGATCTAGAGCAGCAAGGAGATTTTGAAGATAACATCTTGGTAGCCAAAGATGATAACATTTTGCTGCATGTAAAATGAATGGCTGAAATAAAAGTCTGAATTCTATTTAAAGCTCTGACACAATGTCTTGTGAAATGTTTTTCTCCAAATTAATCCACAGTCTGAAATGTGACTGCAGAACCATAAAGCAAGAAAAAACAAACTGTCATAGACTGAAAAGTGAGTAGCTTAGTGAAGGACAATGGGACCTGATTTGTAAGTTCTACTTCATTTCGGATTCCTCATGGTGATTTTGAAGTAAGGTAGTAGGCCTATTCCTGCAATTCTTTGATGGTACTGAATTTGAAGATGTCAGAATTACTACTGAAAAAAAAAGAAATAACATAATTTGAACTAGAGAGGTTAAAGTATGGATAGAGAAGAAGTAAATTAATTTCAATGTGGAGAAAAAAATTAATATTTATCTATCTGGGGGAAATCAAATTCAAAACTCAAATCTTTGTGGAGACAATGAAACCTGGAAAGCAGTAACACTGCAAAAAGTGATCAGGAATGATAGTGGAGAGAGAAGTAGGCAAGAATTTGCAATGCAGTGCAACAGCAGCAAGGTTCAATGCAACATTAGGGAGGATCTGCAGAAGTGTCGTGTCATAAATCAAAAAAGATGATAACCCTTTTGTTTACAGCCCTGATATAGCTTCCTCTGAGATACTGAGGACAGCTTGTTACTGGTGACCAATTAGAGAGTAGGAAAAAAGCAACAGAAGGTGCTATGGGCATATACAGAGTTCTGCAAATGCTACATGTATCAATAGATATATATATTAATATGTGTATCTCATCTACATATACAATATATAAATATTATATAAAACATTGTATGTAATTTCTTTTAGAATATATTTAATGTGTTAAACATCACTTTATGGTGTCACATGGCCACTCATGTATTACCTTTCTCTTATGCCTATGTTTGCAGGACTGACATGTGGAACTAGGCAGCCTTTACCATCTCACACAACAGAAACAGACAATGAGAATGGTTTCAGGAATGTTTTGAACCTCAGGCATTCCCAATTTCTACCCTACTGGTCAGCTTCTACACCATTCATAGGAGAGAAAGGGAGAACCCACTGCCAAGTAACCCTTGGTACAAGAGGATATGATGCATAGGTGAGAAAGTGTGTTCTTCATAAACAAACCAGCAACTACTCTAAGAAATCTTGAAAAACATTAATAAGTGCTGAATAGATCATTTATTTTAAGATTCGAATCACTGAGAGTAATTTTAAAACTGTATAAAATAGGAAGGAACTAATTTCAAAATGATTTGAAACACATGGATATGTGTGTGATAAATAATTGGTTTGTGTGAAATATGGAAAATATGTGCAATTGTAAGGAAATAACACTCATAACTCATGAGATTTCAACTGGCCAAAACAGTATTACAAGGCCAGCAAAACTGCTCACAAGGGGAAAGTGCAAAATTCCAGTAACAGTTAAATGAACTATTTTATTCATTTATGATTCAAAAAACCCCTCTACTAATATGACAAACTACATCCAGGTAGCAGAATAATTCAGTGTACTATGGAAAAAAAAAAAAAAATCCACCCTGTAGGTTAATTTTTCTAAGATTTTTCCCCTCCAAAACAAAGAAAAAAAGAGAGAGAAGAAGAAGGAAAGAAAATAAATGGTTTAAAAGGAAAATGGAATATTCCTCATAGCAGACATTATATGATTTGTAAACAAGTGCCCCAAAGCAACAAAAACGACAGATTTGCTCATTCTACTACCCATTAGAAAATTTTAAAAGTCTCTCAATAGTGGGTGACCCAGAATTTGTGGATATAATATTACTGCTGACATATCAAAATAACCCTTTATATTTCATTCACTGTGTGTCTGAATTATGTAAATGACTGTCATCATAGTTTTTCAATTTCTTTAAAAAAGCGAACACAAATGGGGTAGTCTTCTGAGATTCAGGATGTATTAATTCCATAATCATCATGACGAAAGTCTGTCACCTGTATTTGTAGGCAAAGCTTATGTTTCCGAATGCAAGCTGCAATTTTTAGCTCCCTATCCCTACCCTGCAGAGCTGTCCGTGCACTGCAGAAAAAGAACATTCTTAGAGAAGCTGATTTTATTTATCTGAATATATATGTGTGTGTGTGTGTGTGTGCGTGTGTGTGTGTATAAAATTCACCACTTAAGTGCTGGTTTAATACCAGAGACTGAATGCTCTGGAGACAAGGTTTACCCTCAGTTTTGGCAGATAGCTCCATTTTAACTCTCCACATTGAAATAGATGGCTAAGAAAACTCTGACAGAAAGCATCTTATCACATCCCAGATTTTTGCCAGTTATCTTAGCCAAAAATATCTCAGTTCAACATCTACTTCTTTCCAAAGTCATCTCAGCAAATTGGAGATGCAAGCTGTGTTTCCCAGTACTGATGGCATTTCCAGAAGTACTGCTCTATAGAAAAATACTATGACACAAAAAATAATTAAAACCTCAATACGTAAAAGACTGGCTGAGAAAATAGCTGTCCTTCTAGATGAATGATCAGGTTAATGTTCTCAAGAAAATCCTTTCGTGATCTACTTTGTGCCAACCTCACATTACTGTAATTTCACTAAAGACAAGTATTATGGGTAAATTTGGGCAAATGCATGAAAATCCCATTTTTTGATAACATCAAGAATATTTTAGAGTAATTTTTTGTTTTTAATCTGGGAAGAAGGATAAACTGTGGACTGAAGTGTAGCAATTTGCAATGCATTTTATATTACCAGGTATCTGCACTAGAACAATCTTTTATTTTGGACAGAAAATTCACATTCAAGTATAGTGGTTTTGTTCTGGGCTAAGCACTCATACATTTTAAAAAGAACTGGTAAAAAGAATGACTTCCTCTAATTAGGTAGCTTGATCAATGTATGCATTACAGACACATTTCCTAATGTATTATGAATTCAGATGGGTGAGAGAAAAGCAGGCTTAAACAGCTTTTAAAAATAGCCCAGAATCCTCGGTAATTTCCCCCTACTTGCATCCTCTGTATGCCAGTGTTAGCACAATCTAAAATACTTCTTTGGCTTTCTACTACTAAAAGAAAACCATAGAAGAGGTGGTTTAATAAAAAAATATTTTCTAACTCCAGTTGCATACAAAATGCTAGAGAAAAAGTGTCTTAAGCGAGGTTTATATTTGTGTTGTCTTCTGCGGCCAACTCAGGTTTTGTTTTTTAATTCCAACAGTGGAAATGTAAATAAAGGATTATTACTCAATCTCAGGGAAGACTGGAAATATTAAAGCAGAGCAGCCACTACCCTGCAGGTCCCTGGATCTTCTGGAGTGTGATATGATGATTGATAACCTGACCTACACTTCTTGGTTCACTTGGCAGGTAGAAATATGGCATCTGCTCTATTGTTAATGTAATAAATTAAACCACTTTCAAACATTATTTCAATAAATTAAGCCCATAGATCTGTAGTAGTTTGCATAGACTATGTAAATAAGTGCTATGACTTACGTGTTGCTGCTTGGGCATAAATTCAGTCTACTTTAAAAGGCAGAAGTTGGGTATGGATATTTAAGATGGCTTGTGCAATCATATTAATCTTTCTACTTCATATTTTACATTTTTATGAGAACTTTATTACTAAATAATATATCTCCATGTTCCCTTTTGTAGCTGTGCTGTCCATTACTTGCCTAAACTACTTGCTGTCATTAGTTATAGCAGTTTTATGCTTCATATACTACACAGACTCCAATGGCTGTCTCCCTAATAAATTCTTCATCACCTTCAACATGACCATCTGCATTGCAGCTTCATTAATATCCTTTCATTCCAATTTCCAGGTGGGCAATGTCTTGCTTAGTTAAAGCTTTTTGTAAATTATTAATTATTGCAACCAAGAAACCTCCTCCCTGGGCTCTCACTCGTATCATGAAATAGTGATTTCATGGATATTACAGAAGTGCTGCTCATTGCTGCCTTTATCTGTTAGGTTAATGAGGATCATTCTGCTTGAACACAATGGATCAAAATCTGGCCTTTGGTGCACACAGATATTTCCCAATGATTTCACTGAGCTCATTGCATCTGGAGCTTCAGGCTTAGCAGCCTATTAAAGTAGCATGGAGAGTGCAAAGCACAGATAGAAAAGTTTACCCCGATAAAGCAGGTGAAGCAGAAACTGAGGAAGTCTGAGACTTGAAAGAGTCTGGACCAGTACAATAAAAAAGTGAAAAAACCTTAGGCCACTGGGCAGGAGATCCTGGGTGATCTCAATTTCTTGACTGCATAGGTTAGATGCAGCTCTTCAGCAGACTGGCCCTATGTTATTTAATTCCTTAGGGAGACTTTCTGTTGGCTATAATATTGAGTCAATTCAAATATGAGCACCAAACGCCACAAAATATCTATTTCATAGTAAAAAGTGAATGCTTATTATCACATCTTGTAGCTTAAAGCTTTTGAACATTCCTGTTATTGTATTCTGCAGCTGTTTGAGTGAAACTGCTCTACTGACTGTGTCAAGACAGTGCAACTTTTTTTCATCTGTCACTTTGGAGACAGTTCGGTGGGATCCACCAACCAAGGAAATGCATTTGGGCAGACTTTGAAGTTAAGCTGAATGTGACCTAATCAGTATAAACCGAATGGAAGGGGTTATATAGTTCTTCATCATATAGTTGGGATGAACCATGCAATTACAAATGAGGTAAATACAATTTATCCTACATCCTTGTATTCCATCACCCTTTCTCATTCATTTAATTTGTATGTCTGTGTGTGCCCTTATATAACTGTATATATGCATTAATTCTGCATACACGATCACATTTACTTTTCTTGTATAATTAGGTGTATTTTCAAGCTGTACTTTACAGTAGCTGTAAAGTATCAAGCTGTATTTTACAGATGTTTAGTAAGGTAAAAAAATATAGATTAAGAAATGAAGATTTAAAGCTGTCTATAATTCCATCCTCCTTTCTTGTGCATGTGCTTTGTAATACTATTCTTTAAATAAATATATATAGTGATTTTTCTTTCTGGGTGTCCTTCTAATTATACATCCTGTGACCCAGTGCGTTGTTCAACATACTTTACTCAAACCTCACACCCTTGTCAGAATTCTTCCTCATATGCTTTTTTCACACTGTTGTGAGTGTGATCATATTTGCAAGGGTCATAAAAATTAATTTATCATTGCAACATGCAGTCCAATATCAAATCGGAGATCAACCCTGTGGAGTGGCAGAATATGCTGAGGATGCTTTTTGGGGTTGAAATCTGCAGAAATTTTGGCTAATGTAGGTAAATAGAGATTTTTCAGAGGGTTGTCTATGCCCAGGTGTTGCATCAGAAACCATATTCTTGTCAAAATGGTCAATCATGATGCTAAATTTTATGTCTCTGCTTTCTTTTTGGAAGAAATAAAAGGTCACCAGATTAGTTTTTATATCAGTTAAACAAATTGTTCTTTTACCTTATGCATGAAAATAGTTTGTCTGGTATGGCTGGTTTTTTTCATTTTATCATTCATTTTCATACCTATATGGGAAATTGTTAATTTTTGTTGAAGTTAAAAGCAATACTGAGTTTTTAATAGAAAGATCCAAGGAGTCTTCTCAGGAAACAGGTGGTGCAAAGAACCCTGCATATATTATGTGTACGTTCCTACCTGTGCACAGATTTGGAGGGTTTGCAATACGATTCTGCTGCAAACCCATATTTAAAAAAAATTAGATACTCCTTTGTTCTATGCCTTGCACCATCCCTATTTTCAGTGCATTTGAACTTACTGTATTTTTTCCTTCAAATTCTCTTCTTTTTGTCCTCTTTCCTTCTGCAGTCACTGATTTTGTCTCTCCAACCCAAGAACCATTCAGGCACTCATTTATGTTCAAATTTCAGCACTCAGGCAGATGTCCAAACCAGACACTTGTTCTTGATATGCCAACTCAAAGATCCCAAAGTGATGCTGGCTGGTATGTGAGACCAGAGAGCAAAGCAGAGGTTATCCACAAGCCCCCAAACTGTCTTCTGAAACAAAGAACATAAGAAACGAAGAAATATAGCTTGTTGAGACAATAAGAAACCCTTGTTTTGCCTTAGAAATTAAAAGGAAGAGGAAAAACTTGGTTTGGTTTGAAGAGAAGGTACTCCTGAGGTGATAAGAGGAGCAGGTTTTTTGAGTTAAATGTGAACAATTCCTGCTGTAAACCAAAAGGACCTTGTCCTTGGGACAGGTCACTAAAACATCACAGTAGGACAGAGGGAGCTTTTGAGCCAGGCATGCACCTGCCAGGGATTTGACTAGCTCTACTGTCAAAACTTCATATTATTCCTGAAGTAAAAAGTACAGTTTTATTTGACCATTAATTAGACACCACTTAAACTAGGTGTCTGGATCTTGCCAACCCAGAGAGCAGCAGATTCATATAAGTTTCGCCATATTGAATGTATTAATTCCCTTTGCTTAATTTATGTAATGAAGTAACCTAATTCTGTACACACCCGAAACCAAACTTGCCTTTCTTAAGTGTTCTTTGTGTTTTCCCTCCGGTTTTTATTTTTTTTTTCTATAATGCTAATCCATGGTTTAGACAGACTGTGGGGCCCACCTACTGTGGAAACCTTTTCCCCAATATAATTGTTAACAGGGGCTCGAGCAGTTTGAGAGAAATGAAAACAAAACCTTATTATCCAATAAAGGATCGTTAAAAATTCAGCAGCTAACAGTTTTTGGCTGACAAAATTGTTGAACACACCAAGAAGCAGAAAGCAAAATTGGCTACTTTCTGATCACAAGCCTAATTAGAAATGAACGGCTTAACTGTACCATTATGTGCCAATGACTGGGACCTGCATGATATTTTCATTTCTGAATCTCTTTATATAAAGAATTTCCTGTGAGATTTTGTTACTCTTTAAATGCCTCTGTATGGTATTGACTGCAACTGAGGGACAGGTTTTGCTGAAAGAAAAGGTCTGGCTTTAATGGTGTGGAAGTTGAATGTACATATATATTTTTTATTGGGTCAGGTTCTAAGACTGGATATCCCAAAGCACCAGTCTTGTGCGTTTTTTTTTTTTTAATTATTATTTGTTTTTTTACAAATTCATTTTTACAGCCTTACAGCAGCCAGTTGAAAATAAGACAATAAAGGTTACATGGGAATTGCAGGACTGTAGGACTTCCTGCAGTTTACCTCAGGAATTGAAATGCTTTCCTGGCAGACTCCGTTGCCTCTCTGAGACCATATCCAGTGTAAAACAGGGTAGAATTGGGTTTTATGAGCTAGATTCCTTCTTCTATTAACTCTTTTGAAATAATTATTTTAAGAATAAATTTGAACCAGCCTGTTTAGTGCTTCTGCTCCAGAAGTCTACAATTACTCGAGTTTTGTGATCAGTTGCCCCATTTCATTCCCTGTGAGAGCCTGAGACAAAGATCTTGCTGAATAAGGCTTCATTAGATCACAGAGATATCATAAATAATTTAGCATAGTTTGTCATAATTGAAGGTTTCATCTCACAATGGGATTAAGCTGACCTGGGGGCAGAATTAATTCCAACCTCTGGAGACAATCAACTGCCAGATCAAGTCTAAGGTCTTTGGAAAGTCCTTATGCTGGAAGTGGATCCTGCTGGACTCTCCCCTGTTCTGGCCAGGCATCCCAACTTCACTCAGTGTTGAATGGTGCCAAGAAGGAGGACTTGTACACATGGGAACTCAGGGTGTTATTAAGACTGCCTTTTGCATGCAGTATAGTCTGCTGTTCTGTTTCTGAAAAAAACATTGATCTTAAACAGGCCCTCAGGTACACTGAAATTATTGTTGATGGCTTATTTCACAATAGATACTCTATAATTACTGAAATTACAGAATTAGAGCAACCATTGCAGAAATTATAGAAGTTGTAAAAAGACAGAAAATGAGAAGTGTTCTTTCACCAACTTTCAAAACTGAGCATTGTTGAGATTCTTGTCATGTTCATTTGGGTGTAATCTATGATTAAACCTCTTAGAGTCTACACATATTTTATGGATTTCTGTCACAAAAATAAACTGCAAATCTGACCCAATAATGAAGCGTCTTCCTGTAATAGCATTGTATTACAATTGTGTAACTAGAGAATGCCACCTCTTGCTATATTGTAGTGCCACCAAATCAGAACACAAGTGGCAAACACAAAAAATCTATTTTTCTATGTATCTGATATAGTACATAGTAAGGCCCAGTTTTGTAGCTGCTCTGATCCATAAATAATCCAAACACTGAGGTAGCCCCACTGTTTCCCACCAAACAACTCACATGAGCAATGGGAGTTATGCAAGTAACTTTTCTGCATGTTCAAATTCTATGCCCAGTTGTAATAGACAGTCATTGCATTCAAGACAGTATTCCTTTTCACAAATGTTACACACGTAGCAGTTGCTACTTCTTACTTTTCTTGCCACAGTACAGGATTCAGGTTTATTGTGAGACTATTCTCTGTCATCTAACAGCAAGAAAAAAGATCATTAAATTGGTCAGGTACCATTGTTCATGCATACTCAAGGTGATGTGAAACTGCATAACTTTGTGGTCTCCTGTTTTATTAACAGCCAGCTACTTCGGGTCTTTTGTGACAAATTAAATTAGAGTATACTTTGACTTTGGTTAAGCTCTAGCAGAGGTCTGAAGAAAAAGTTATTTGTTTCCTTTAAACAACTAAACAGAGTTTTTTCTTTTGACCCTCTTCTAAAGGACTATGTTGCTAGAAAATGTGGATTAAAGAAGGGACAGAAACCTATTGGTTACAGAACTTGTATCACCAGCTCAGGTGGCTTGGATGTCACCCTCATGGTCTTCTGATGCTACTTCAGAAAGATCATA
>NW_010106197.1:15299-20194 GCF_000699245.1 Pterocles gutturalis | reverse complement strand
TGGTTTTTTTTGAAAAGATTTTCTCCTTTACCAAAGGTATCTTATGAGATGTTAAGCTCATTAGGAAACCAGAAGAAAATCCAGCCTAACTTTTAAGTCTTTTTTTTTCTTTTTTTTTTCTTTTTTAAACTTTTGGTCGTTAAGAATGTGAAAAGGGGTTTAGCTTTTTGAGCAGCTCCAGGGAAAGATGGGGAGGGGAAAAATGTTGAGATCTTATGACTAGAGTATACAGTGGTGATACTATTCAAGCTGCGTTACTTAAAGGCCTGTCAGCACTTCCATTTGAAACCCAGGCTTTTTAACGTTTGTTTTTCCAAAAAGAAGTCCAGTGTTAGTTGAATTTTAACATACAAGAATGTATGCTGGGAGAAAATTCTCTTTGTGACATTTCAAATAGATGATCCGCATTGTACATGTTAGAAATAATTCAAAGTGTCCCAGTCTGAGACATATTTTTGCATTTGTATCCAGCTGTCACCCATTTATTTTTCTGTGTATTCATCTATAGAGATCTATCAAAGTGTGTTTGTACGTACATGTGCCATTATATATTGTCGTACAATCTGCAAGAGGACTACCCTTACGCTTAATTGTTAATATAGGCCTGGTCTTTCCAAAAGTTAACAGCACCTTGCACAATGAAGTCTTTACACCTGTTCAGCCAACAGGATGGAGATCCAGCTATTCTCTTGAATGGTCAAGCAAGCAGCCCGGGTTTTGCACAGAAGTCCCGGTCTTAAGATTGAATTTTGCCTTTTGTGGTATCAAATGCACTATGCAGATAGAGAGAGCAAGGATATTTTCCTTAAAACCCACATTGGTATGATATGATATGATATGATATGATATGATTGATATGATATGATAAAGGAGCAGAATTCCTTCAAGAAGAAGGGGAGTAATGGATCCATCCCTATATTCTCAGGTGCAGGCAGTGAATGGGGAGAATAATACTTAGAATTGCTGTTTTTCTTCATGTTTACAGAACAATTTACTAGTTTTTCATTTACTAACAGTACACTTAGATATGTAGAAAGGTATTTGTCACCATTTTACAAAATAAAATACTGAGACAGGGAAAATGACACATTGTGTCAAACAAAGAGATAGATTCTCGTCACTCATCATCTTATGTTCTTCCATACCTACTAAGTGATTTCTGCCAACCTTGAAATGTTAAACTGTGTTGGTAATGATCATATGTAGATTGGCGAACATTTTGAGAATGATGCGCCTTGAGTGGTTAAGAGGCGTACTGTGTCTTACTGCCAAGTGATTTGCACGTGGGGGATCAAAAGGATAGTGTCCCAAAGGTGAAGTGAGAAAGACTGTTTCTGCACATCATGATGGAACTGTGGAGACAGGGTCTGCACAAGGTAACTCTCTGAGATTTTCTTGACCTGTGCATGGCTTGGGTTGTAGTGTATATATAACACAAGCACCACGGTCTGGAAAGATAATGTGTGTTATTTCCATCAGAACGGGAATGATGAGAACTGAAGGATAGCTGCTTGCCTCATCATAGGAGGTTAATTTTTATTTTGTTTGGGCCTGTTTGGTCATTTTGAACCTTTAAAATATACCCTGTTATCCATTTAGCCATTTGTCCTTTTAAATTAATGTATTGTTGTAAAGGGTGTCTTGTATTTCCATGATTTTTTTCAGTGGAAATTACACAAATCCATGTGCCTCTGGTTTGGATATCATATACTTTTATCATAATGTCATAGTGTGTAAGGCCAGAAAAGGCCATAGATCATTGAATCTGATCTTATATAAATACTGCAGTTTGCTCACTTTCACCCACATATCCCTGTCTGCGGTTTAAATTTAGATATGGCCAAAATTATGTTTCAAAAAGCCATTGAATCTTGATCTGAGGAACTGAGAAGTTGTCAGTGTATTTTCAAGTTTTGTCCAACTGTTAATAACTCCCACAGTTAAACACTGGTGCCTAATGATAATCTTTTTTTGATTCACTTTTGCTGAGACCCACTTGCAGAGCTAGGAATTTGGACAAGAGGAGCTTTTCTGTTCTGCATTCATGACATTGGTCTCCGAATTTGTTATAAAAAATACTATGTCATGTTTGTATGCTGAAGGTAGAGAACATTTTAGATAGGCTGTGAAGCAAGGGGAAAAAGAAAAGTCTCTTGTAGGTTGCTTGCATCACAAAATGCTGCAACACAAGCAATCTGACTATAGAAAGGGCAGTGACTTTGTGTGCATGACTGTATGGAGAATCCTGTCTAATGCAAACTGTCTTATCTGCTATGGTAATACTAGACAGCTTTTCTTGTCCACCTGATGGAGAATCTCGTCATAAGAGGTAAACAAATTGAAGGCAGCATTCTATGTCAATGCAGAAGTGAGATTGCAAGATTAAAGCCAAAATTTATGACTAAAACTAGTGTCCAACTGTTGAGAGATTTAAAGACATTCCTAGCCACAAGCATGCACTCATGTACTTCCTCTTTTAGCAAGGGTTTTAAATACATGCTGAAATACTGATATAAGGGCTATATCAATGCCTTAAACAGCAGAGAAATAGCACGTAACTGTGTTTCAGGCCTTCAGGTGAGATGAAAGGATGTAGGCGATTCACCTTAGTAACACAATTTAACTGAAAGTTAGTATCAACCTTAAAAGACAATATTCAGGCAACAGATGTTTCTAGTTTACTTATTACTTGTTAGAATGATGTTAGAGTTTATCCGATGTAATAGTGACATGGTATAAAGGCAAATTAATTTTAGCTCTGTGCTAAGAGCTACAGGTAAGAAATAGTTATCTAATGGTGTTCTCCTTTCCTGTACAGTGATAGCCACTTTGTAACCTATTGGTCTTGTTGCTGGTGATCTTATTCTCCCCTTATATCTTTTTTCCTCCATTCCCCCTGTATAAAAGGGAAAAGAAGGTAGAGAGAGGTCTTTTACTTTCTGCAGATTCCATGGTACATCTCATGGGCAGAGAACAAGTGAAAACCCTACACCACCAATGTTTTACATATAGCCCCGGCAGGAATAATTGGGTCCCTTACTCTAGCAGTTGCTGTTGCAGTGGAGGAAGGAATTGTCTGGCATTCCTATAGCAGCTTGAAAACTTGCTCCTCGATCTGCAAGTGACCCATGGGGTGAGGTAATGGGAAGACAGACAAACTTTAACAGTTTTTATTTGGATTCAGTTGAATGCGAGGTGAAGATTCAGGCTGGCACTTTTTTTTTTTTTTTTTTTTTTTTTTTTGTCCCAAATATTTCCCTCAGCCCAAGATCAGAAGCAAAGTCTCATACTCCATTGTTCCTTTTTCTTCCCCACAGCAGCATATTTTAAAGATGGAAATTGAGCTATCTGTATTTCCTTACTTTTGTCAGTTTGGGTCATAGCCTTAATGTTACTTAAACAGTTTCTTTAAAGTAATGGAGCCCTTAATATAGACTTAATAAAGCAATGTAAGGCGGTATGGATTTCCTTCTGTCTAAGGTTCAGAGGCCTTTATCTGAATAATACATTAGATACTTTTATTCACTGGTGAGGCTTCATAACAGGAAAAACTTTGAAGGGAACATCTATCCTATCATTAAATTGATAATAGACGTGTTCTTTACTTTTTATCCCTTTTGTAGCATATCTTTTACCTCTGACAGGTTTCTCTAGGATTTAAACAGGGACCATAGGATACTTTTACCAGCTTATAACAATGTGGTCTTCTGACTTGTTGCAAGCATAAATAACTGTGGTGAGGAAAACCTTAAAAAAAGGTTCTTTGATTCTTGGATGTTACTTGTATGGTTATTATATACAGTGCTGTAACATAAAGTAGAATATTGTTTTAATAATTTTTTCAGTGTAAGAAGGATACATAAAAATAGGTTCATTTTAGTAGAATATTGTTTTAATAATTTTTTCAGTGTAAGAAGGATACGTAAAAATAAGTTCATTTTAAGGTTTAATTCAAAATTGTTTCTGTGAAATGTATGTTGACATTACTATAACAAATTTGGATTCAGTGATATCTATATAACTAATCTTTTTTTTTTTTTCCCCTGAGTTGAATATCTCTGTGCCTTCATTTGAAAACAGAAGGCTTTAAAATGGGTTTTAATATCCCAAAATACAATAAAGCTTCTAATTTACATATAACAAAGACAACAAATGCAACTGTTTCACTCAGAATGTCATACTCTGTATCTTATTTTCTTTTGTACACATATGTAATTCCAGTCTTAGAAATCTTGAAAAAATCCACCAAACTACCTATTAATTGTTAACAACTCCTGCCTGTTAACCAGTTTATGATGTTGTAGAAAAGTGAGAATGTCTTGGCTTTCCTTGTTTTTATTCATAACCCATTTTCCCTATTTAATCTATGTTCAGCTTTTTTATTTCTCCCTAAACCCTCTATCAAAGGTCTTTCAAATGAAGAGCTGCTAAAAATGCATAAAACTCTGGACAAAGTTGTAAATAGTGTTTTTGCTAAACATTTCAGACCAAATTCTCAGCTGGTGTAGGCCAAAACAACTTCAGTAAGCTGTTTTGTGTTTGCCATAAAACCTGACCTAAAAGGCCTAATGAAAGCGAGTATCTGGTTCTTCTGGTTGTATCTTTGCACTCTGGTATGTATCAAAGTAAAAAAGAACATGAAAAAGGAGTGTAAGAACGGGTCGAAATTACTTGTCCAATCAATCTCTAAGGGCGAGAAGACAAGAGAAGATATCTGGATATTTCCAGGTTCCACCTGTTGTAGTAACAAGTTCTTGCATGACTTCCAGTGAGGAGAAGAAATCTTCCAAGAAGCTCTCTCTTGGAAATGTCTGATTCATGCTTTTTTTTGTCATGCAGATGGTAAAATCTTTAGGGTTCATTATATTAGTATACATCCCACATAGCCTGGCAGA
>NW_010106197.1:0-15268 GCF_000699245.1 Pterocles gutturalis | reverse complement strand
GTAGGGAAATATACTTGATTTGTAGTAGGACAGGCAATTTTGAACACTTCACATCGTTTATAGATATACATTCTCATCTGAACTATGATGGGAAGTGTTTTGAGCTAAGTCGTACACTACTGCAAATTCAAATTGGAGTGAATAATGTTTTGCAAAATCTAATGTTACTATTTTTGGAAAAATAATAATTCTTGTTCAGTTTTTAGAAAAAACATAATCTGTCATAAGTTATGGCTAAAAACTAGCAAAAATAGTATGGTTCTTTCCACCATGAGGAGTAACTCCAGTCATTTGTAAAGTTAAGTGGAAAAAATACAAGCACATTAATTCAACCAGGGTGTGTCAGCTGCCTCATTCTCTTCTATTCAGTTATATCATTAAATGAATGATGTTATTAGCTGCAAATTATCAGATTGTGTTGACCCCAGTGTGCATAATTTTGGTTTTGTTATTGTTTGTATTTATTTGTAGCTTTGTGTAGTGGACTCAATAGTTTTTGTCAATTGCCGCTCCATGCCAAAAGCTATAAGGCAGCAACTGACTTATTAAATTAATAGACTTTATTTCTTCTGAATAAATGCTTTGCAAAAATTTGGCCCCTTAGTTTAGTATTACTCTAGATGTCATATACTTTTTGTAAAAAATGTTCAATCAAAGGGATCCATGAGAACCAGCTATGAAAATAACTGATACATTCTGTTTTGGAGTTTATCATGTACCAAGAAGTGAGAATATCTCCCAAAAGCTAGGAATACACATTAGTCTGTAAGCCCCTGTCTTTCCATGTGTAATGAATAATTGCTTTCTGCTTTTAAAAATTATCTTTGAATTTTAAATAAAATTATTTTTTGATAGATCATGTCAACGTAATTTAATCACCTCCTATTTCAGTTTTGATAAGTTCCCTAATTTTAATTCAATAGAACTTTTATAATTCAAACAGAAATGTTTCTAGAACTGAGGTTGACACAACACTTAGCAACTAACTTTTTTCCAAGGAAATTATTAGTGAAGGAAACTGGAGGTGAAATGGGCTACTATTGATTTTAATGTAATGAGCCTGATTATTTATTTTAGTCTTAAGTTTGAGCCAGCTAACTTAATAATGTCACTAATTTTACGGTAGATTCATAAGCATATATTGGGACAGGAAAGTTTGCTGTCTTTTATGCATTGTGTGAATGGACTTCCCAAGTATCTAGAAAATATTATTAACCTTTAGTGTTTCAGCTGCAAACCCAAAGGTAACAAAAATGCTGGACTGATTGCAAGAGAGCAGTTTTGAAATGATTGGTTTAGCTAAGGCAGAAAGGGGACTGGGACTGTAGAAAGCTATTCACTCCTTGTAGCTCTCCCCACTTTGTGAATCAGAGGAAGCTGAACACATCTGAGATATGAAAATGAGATACAAGAAAAACAACATGGCTGTACTGGAGTATATTGCTGGACTGTTCGGTACTTCCTGATGAATGAGACTATTATTCTGGAGGTTCATGACAAAAACCCCTTCCTTTGTTGACAAGGAGACTTTTTGTTGAAAACTAATATTTGGATATAAAGAAAAAAAGAGTTTGCCAGCTGATGCTTGGCTTGTCAGTAGGGAATAACTTTTGATCATGGTGTGGATAAGATCTGGCTGACACCCAGTCCCTCTGGGAAAGAATACATTTATTCACACAGAAGACCGAGCTTTCTGGAAGAATCGTTTAGAGAAAGCCTTTCAAGCATGCCACTCCAAGGGATCCTGCTCTCTACCCGCCTCAGTCTGCTGCACTGAACTCCCTAGCACTAGTGAACATCACAATGCATTGATGACGTGTCAGAAGGGTTAATTTTGCAGCCACACGGGGCCTGGAGTTCTCAATACAGTTGAACAGACAACCACTAAAATGCACATAGAAATAATGTGGAAGCACTGAAATTCCAGAATCTGATTCTTTGTACCTTACAATAGTGGAACTGAAGATAATATTAAAAAACAGGGGAATCAAGTTCCCTCATTCCCATGTCAAGGAATATATTTGACTTTTCTGATGTCTTTCTGCTAAGATTTCTGTCACCTGCACAACCAGCAAAAGATGTGGCAGTTCTCAGCATGGTAACACCACGAAGTCTGGATGGGATTCTGGGGGAGAAAAAGAAGGGACTTTCCTGATCACAGGAATTTTTCTACTACATGACAAAATATTTGCTTCAAGTAACGACAGTGTCTCACGGATCCAGTGGGAAATTTTAGATAGTTTAAATATAGCAGGAGTTAATGCCTGTTTCCTCTATGTTTTTTCTGCTTCTAGTACATCATAAATATTAACTTTCACTCAGCAGTGGAAGTTTCTGCACTGTAAAGTCTCCTGTGACTGAAACTTTGCAAATTCAGTCTCAAAATAAACAACTGAGCACAGTTAACTATTTTACAGTTATATGAAGCATGTGGGCTCATTTAAACTTTGTGCTCATTTAAATGGCTGAAGATAGAAACTTGGCTTAGCTTTACATCCTTGAAGGAAAAACATACACAAATATTAAAAAGCAGTGGTTGTTTCAAAACTATGAGCTGTCTGCATTTTTGCATATTGGTGTTAGCTTACTATACTTTTTTTCACTGTGTTTTAAAGCTTATGTTGAAAATACTGTTACAGAAAAAAACTGCTTTTTACAGTATTTGTAGTTGTGCAGGCATTTATTAGAAACTCCCTTAATTGGAGAAGAAGTAGTTAACAGTTTATAGTACTGACCCTTGTTAAAACTGAGTTAATTACATTCACCTTATTAATAAGTCAAATAAAGAGAACTCAGTAAAACCTTGCTATTTAAAGAACAAATCTTTCCTTTTGATTTACTGTAGACCACAGAGCTTTGCTTTTTGTGGCTTTCTGTTTCTCAGGGACGTTTGAGAGAGGCAGAGCACCGCAAAAAAATCAGTGTCACTTTAGGACAAATCATATCTCTTTGCTGCAAATTTAGTAGTGCTTTTCCTGTCTTATTTGCTTTTTAGAGGAAAGTAAAAGTTTTTTCTTTGTTTTTTCTTCCATTCTTCAGAATTAAGATCACAGGAAGTTTAAAATTTATGAGGTGTGCAAGATTACCTGTTAAATCTGTACTTAGGTGGGATATGAGGGCCCAGTTTTAAAATTTCTATTTATTAAATACCTCTTTATTTAATTGTAATGTATATGGCTCTCAGGCCATACTCACACGTTGTTTTTGCCAGATTTTGCTGTGTGACCTGGGGCAAAACACTTAACCTCTCTGTGCTCCCACTTACTCATCTGCAAAATGGGCAAAATAGAATTAACCTAATAAAGATTCACATTTGTCTTGTGCATTATCGTTAATGGAGATGTGAATCATAATGGTGGAGTGCTTTGATGTCCCCAGATGATGCTGTAATCATGAAACTATTATTTTGTATTTGGGCAAAATAGCTGAAAATGGATCTGCATAAATTATGCAGGAATAAACTATACATCTGAATAATTGCATGCAGTTGTTAAGCTGCTAGTGGCCCATGGAGAGATTTGTGAAGCTGTTCCTATGTGCAGATCCCTCACAGTTTGGTTCTTGCTGAGTTTGGCGGTTCCACTTAATGTTTTTATATTAATTGGACCTAAATCAGGCCTAAACTTATTTTATACCTCATTTTTTGACTCTCTTTTTTGAAAAGTTTTCTGTTTATCCCATTTGAAAACAGACCCACGGTGGTGTAAGGGCCAGTGGGAATGGTCAGTGTGATTTGAGAAGGGAACAGCAGCAAGCTGGATCATGCGAACATCCTGAGAGAAGTTTGGCATCTTGCTGAGGGGCCGGGGAGGACACGGCGACCTCCTGCTGGCAACGGGCTGTTCCATTCCTCCTGCGCACACTGCTAGAGCTGAAAGCCTTCCCCACCTCCGCTTTATTCCCATGCACATTCAGACACAAATGAGGGAGGGATGGGAGAGAGGCAGGCTTTCAACTTACCCACATGAGACGAGAAAGGGGAAGCAGCCAACTGTCATTAAAAGGATCAGGGCTCAAGTATTGCTAACCTGCAATCACACCATGACAATTGAGAGACATCCTTCCGTCCTTCCCCTGCTGGGGCAATCGTTAAAATTCTCACTTATTCCTTACGCAACAACCATTTTTCCATCTTGCCAAACAAATCAAACTGTAGCATATGGCCAAAGGGTTAATATTAGGAAAATAATGAGAAATATCCAGATTATCTTGGCGGCTTCCCAACTCTACAGTTTGTCACTTTTGCTTCTACATGAGAAACTTGTTTTCTCTAACTGACTGCAATAGTAACCAAGCTGATGCTATTGGCAGAAAATAAGCAACATGTAGTTAGTACCTCAGCTTGTGTAGTTCTGTTTTCATGTGAGTTACCTGCAAACTGCTGGCAATAGAAAATTTCCAGTGGGTAGTTCTTATGGAATAGGATGGTAAGGGATTAGGTTGATAAGCATGGAAGTGAAGGTTATTATGTCCATCCTCTGGATTCAGGACAGCAGCAGCGACAATTCTGGTCCTGAGAAATGACTATCTGTTCTTAAATTTTCTGGTAGTGGAGTCTCTTCAACTTCTCCAGGCAATCTGTTCTCAGTTATTCAGTACCCTGTCCTTAGAAAGTTTGTCTTAATACTTAATACGTGATTATTTATTTTTTGGTTGTGTCATTCCTTATGTTTAAGTGCTATCTGGCTCAGAAACATACTTCAACAAGAAGCCTGATCTCTGGCAAGGAACTTTATCAAAGAAACATGGAGAAAGATAAATGCATCTAGTCACTTGATTAGGAAATAAGTACTTGTACAGCACTGACTTCAGCCAGAGGTTAGTGCTTCAGCTTCTAAATACCTTTCTGAATTGGACCATAATTGTTAACCGAGTTGATTGCCACTAGTCAGGATGTTAAAATCACATTCAATAGGTAGCCTACAATATTTGTAGAAAACTGTTCTAACTTAGGAAATATTCTGAATAGAAAGTTTTCCACTGAGCTATTGAAAGAGGAAAAGTGGCAGTGTGACGTTATGCAAAGTGCTTTTTTCCTTTCAAGTGAAGCAGTAGACAAAACTTTGGGACCTTTGCTTAAGCCTATGAGCTTGCAAGTGAGCACCACTTCCAGACTTAGCTGTTGCCCATTCACTTCTCTGTTTCTTAGTGTCCTGACAGCAGTCAGTGAAGGAGTTCCCTGCAATAGCTGAGCATCATGAGCTCAGGTTTCTAAGCTGTAATATACTTTGAAGAAGAAATACTTGATGTGGAAGTTTGAGTCACTATCAGCTGTGCCTGCTTTTAGACCTTGCTTCACTCATGATGAGTCTTGTGTCTCTCCTCTCAAAGCCGGGGCCATTGCCACATGCTGAATTCCTCATGGTCCCAGCTACACAGAGGGCAATGCTTTTTCATAAAGATACCAACAGAACGGTGGTGAGACTCTGTATTACCATTAGATTATAAGATGCAGTAATTCTGGATCTCAGGAGTGTGGATCCACATCAGATGAAGGAATCTTTCAGGTTCTCCTCCAAAATAGTGTCTATAGTTGTGGATTAAAATGTCATGAACATAAGCAAGGTCTTATTCTTGTGTTCAGTATTAGACAAAAAGCTTGTGGGTATTTCAATTGCAACACCTCTTATTTAACTTAAAAAGACCCTGGACAATAGTGCTGCTGAAAAGATTAGACTAAAATGATCACTGCTTTACCTTTCTCAAAGCTGGACACATACCACTTGTCATTATGTCCTCTGCAAGAATATCTTATGCATTTTTGCATGTTGACACCTTGTGTTATTTGCTGGCCCAGCAGAGACATTTTCTTCTGAGCATGTGTGATGTCCTGTGATATTGAAAAACAGAATTCTTGTTCAGCCACTCAGTCATACAAAATCTGTTTCTGGAGCAGAGATGTCTAGGCCTCAGATAGCTTCAAGAAAAGTTTATCCATTTACTTGGTTGTTGTGGTTTAAGCCCAGGCGGCAGTAGCACAATGCAGCCGCTTGGTCACTCCTGCCCTACCTCGTGGGATGGGGAGGAGAATTGGAAGAACAAAAGGTAAATCTTGTGAGTAAAGGCAAGGACAGGGAGGAATCACTCACCACTTATGGCCATGGGCAAAAGAGACTTGACTCGGGGAAACAAAATCCATTTAATTTGTTAGCAACCAAAATTACATTTTAAAAAGACACCTTTCCCCCTCCTTTATTCACAGTTTCAGAAACAGGTTTCTCTGCCTCCTCCCCATGCCCAGAAGCACAGGGGGATGGGGAGCGGGGGTTGTCATCAGTTCATCACACGTTTCTGCTGCTCCTTCCTCCTCAGGAGGAGGACTCCTCACACTCTTCCCCTACTCTGGAGCGAGGTTTCTCTCACAGGAGACAGTCCTCCACAAACCTTCTCCCACATGAGTCTTTTCCACGAGCTGCAGTTCTTCAAGAACTGTGCCAGTGTGGGTACCTCCCATGGAATCACAGCCTCTTTTGGGCGTAGTCACTTTCTCCAGGTGTGGGGTTCTCTGCAGACTGCAGGTGGATATCTGCTCCACCGCTGACCTCCATGGGCTGCAGGTCAATCTCCATGGGCTGCAGGGGGCAGCCTGCCTCACCGCGGTCTTCACCACAGGCTGCAGGGGAATCTCCATTCCGGTGCACCTCCTCCCTCTACTTTATCTTCACTGAACTTCTTGTCTGTGTAGTTGTCTCTCTCACATCCCACTCCTTTCTCCACTGCAGGTTCTTTTACTGGCTCCTGAAGAGCTCCCAGCTCTTAGGCTAGGGCTGTGTCAGGGGCTGGGGCCAGGTCCTTGGGGGGTAGGACTGTGCCGCCCTCTCCATGCACTGTGCTCCTCTTAAATGTATTGTGACAGAGGTGAATCCACCGTCACTGATCTGCTCAGCCTTGGCCAGAGGTGGGTTTGACTTGGAGCCAGGGAAGCTTCTATCAGCTTCTCACAGGAGGCACCCTTGTGCCCCTCCCTCACTACCAAAACCCTGCCACACAACCCCTTCCTTATTCTGTCATAAAAGCACAAGTGCTTCTGACACACATTTAACGGGTGAATCTTTTAGGTTGTGCTCATTTTGGCAGGGGTAGAGTTAATTTTCTCCATAGTAGCTAGTATGGGGCTACATTTTCAATTTGTGCTGGAAACAGTGTTGATAACAGAGTGACCTTTCAGCTATTGCTAAGCAGTGCTTACACAGAGTCAAGGCCTTTTCTGCTCTTCACCCCACCCCACCAGCGAGTAGGCTGGGGGTGCACAAGAAGCTGGAAGGGGACACAGCTGGGACAGCTGACCCCAGCTGACCAAAGGGATGTACCATACAACATGTCATACTCAGCATATAAAGCTGGGGGAAGAAGGAGGAAGTGGGTGACGTTCGGAGTGGTGGTTTTTGTCTTCCCAAGTAGCCGTTACATGTGACAGAGCTGTGCTTTCCTGGACATGACTCAACACCTGCCTGCCAGTGTGAAGGTGTGAATGAGTTCCTTTTTTTTGTTTTACTTGTGTGTGCAGCTTTTGCTTTACCTAGTAAACTATTTTCGTCTCAACCCACAAGTTTTCTCACTTTTGCCCATTCAATTCTCCTTCCCATGCCATTGAGAGGGGTCATGAGTGAGAAGCTGTGTGGTGCTTATTGCCAGCTGGGATTAAACCATGACGTGGGTTAATAAAAAAATCTTTGCATGTCCTATTTGAAGTACAAACTACCTAAACCAAATCTATAACTCTCAGTATGGAAAATGTGATTGCTAATTGACATTGCCATGTGGCTTGTCATTCTCAAATTTATTGTCTGTGGTTTTTTAACCAACACTTTAAAATGTTGGGAGAGAGTGTGAGAGAGAGGGTATCAGGCTAACAACAGTCATTCCAAATGAAAAATAATCCTGCTAAAAAGTGTAGCCAATTTCCTAATCCATCTGATTTTATTTGTTACTTTACGCTTAAGAGTACCTGGAATCTCAAGATATTTAAACTTCTGTCATTTGTTCCAGAAAGCAGACTATTCTCTTGATAAATTTTCCATTTGTCAGTTTCAAATCATATGAGTTGCTGATGCCTCCCAGTTTACCTGTTACTTAGGGAAATGTGTTCACTGATGATGGAAAGACACATTTGGAGAAGGGAGAAAATTAAAACTTGTTCTTCTCTTTCCATCCTTTTGCATTTCTCCCCATCGTGTTTCCATTCAGAACTGCTTCTTTGTTTTCTAGTCCAAAAGGAAATCTCTCAAATCTACCTCACTGCTGAACATAAAGCATGTTTGCATGCCTAAACAATGGATCCCAGAATGTACCTCTGAGAATAAGTACATTATTATAACATCATAAAGGTCTCAGTAACTGCAGTTCTACCTTGATTGAGTCCTGGACTGTCTGTGCTAGATTGTGCTGTAGCTATTTGCAGTTATGTACCTTTTCAGGGAAAAATAATAAAAAAATATCTTTAGTAGTGAGTTGAAAGAGGAACCTAAGGCTTTTCTCTTTTCTAGGCTGTGGCAGTTAGCAAAAGAGAAGTAGACAGGTCACTGACACTCCTTCCATGTGCAACAGCTAAAATCTCTCCTTGGATGCAAATTCCACTTGTCCACAATAATCTCAAGTGCTGGTTGGAAGTGAGTTGAACCAGAAATAGAAAGTAAAATTAAGAATGAGGCAGTCCATCTGCTGAAAATTATATCCATTCTTGAGTGATGTAACTCAGATGGAAGAGTTTGTTTCTTCTTTTTCTCTCACACATTTAACCTTTGACTCCTCTGTTCTGTTTGGCTGTATTTTGTTCTGTTCAAGGAATGCAAATACCTTCTTCTTTCTGGAAATTTGGGCTTCACAAGGCTACCCCATAACAATGATTACAATCTCTTTTTTCAAGTTATTACAGTCTTTGTGCAGTGCTTTTCTGTTTGATGTGTCCTGACCAGCACAGGTTAAAGCTTAAGCTGTATCCCTGCAATAATCTACCTGCAAGAGCAACCTTTTTTGTCGATGTACCATAGCTAAATATTTCAAAAAACAGTGTGACTTATCTTTTCCCCAGCACAAATATACATTACACACGGCAATCTGAAAAAATAAGCCTTTTTTTTCTAATGCTGTAACATAAGTGGTCTCTGTGTTGCAATGATGGACTAGTCTTCATCTCCCATGTAACAGCCCACTCCTCCAGGGCTCCACTGGGTTTACACAGTGCAGTGAAAAGCAGGCCATTTTATCTGGAAAGCCCTGAAATGCTGGTAGGATTTCTGCTGTCCAAGTTGCTGTGATGGCCTTCTGAGAGATACATGCCTTTCATTTTACTTAGAAGAGCAAGGGCTAACCATCCAGTGTTATGGCTGGTTATCATTCCCGAGGCAGTAGGTTCAAACAGGATTGCCATATGGTTTGCCTAGGAAAGTCTGGGTTTGTTGCGATGCAAAGATCTGAATTGCTAGTTTCTTCTGGTGGGCATAAGAACTGTGCAAGTGATTGTGTGTTGAGGTATGTGATTTGCTCTCAAACAGCTTAAGTCACCCATGGAAAGAGGGGTAAATCTTTACAGCTATTTTCCTTTAATATATTTGAATGTATATGTAAATATGCAAATCTTAGGAATTTGAGAGAAGGTCTTTCATTAAAGCAAGTCCTGTTAAATATACCCCCTTTCTTTCCCCTTCATTACTTTTCAGTGATCTTTTCTATCCCAAAGAGTATAATCTGTATCTCTTGTGGAAACAGTGCTGCAAAGGACAGCAAAGGAAAAACTGGACATCACTGAGGAAGGCAGATGAGGTAATTAGGTCTGGAATAAAAAATGCATGTTTTGGGTATTACTCTAATGCTTTCAGCAACTACTCTCCGTTCCCTCCTGAACTCCGGCAAGGCAGTGACGTCTATGGTTGCTTAATTATAAAGCTTCATTATTTTCTATACCACAAAGTCTGCTTTTTGTTTTTATAGAGGCTTGGCATAATCCTTTTTTGTAAATGCCAAGAACAATGCCAATTAGCCTGTGGGTAATGGTGATCAATTGTAGCAGAAAAAAGTCAAGCCTGAAGTCATACTGTTCGTGCACCTCCTGCTTTGCCTTGTTCAGATCTGTGCTGAGTTGTCCAACGCCTCCATCCTGATGAGCAATAATCTACCAAACTCTATAAAACTGACCAAAAGGAAAACATCCAATTATCCTGGAGAATCAGAGGTATGACATATGCATGTGTATATATATAGGCCACATTTTGCAGCCTGGAGACACACAGAGTATGTAACATAAAACTGTTTTCTACCTTTTCAGTACTGGTTGGCATTTTTTGAATGGAAAATACTCTTCCAAGCAGGACAACCACAAAGCAGTTTATTTCTGCAGCAAGTATTTTTGGAAATAGAACCCTTCCCTTTCACATTCCTTAAATCATGTTCTTTAAACACCAGTTTAAATGCATATTGCTACTGGCTCCTTCTCTTAGTTAATCTTCCAGTATTTGTAGACAATGTCCTACCCTTCCCTTACTGTATGCCACACATTCTTGTATCAGATATTTGTACCCTTACTGGAACAGTCTGCTTGCTCCAGAATTATCTGGCAGTCCTGCTTCAGTCTATTTATTCCATCACATGATTGTTTTAGTGTTGTTTGAAGCACTATTTTGGAGCCAGACATAATCATATTATACAGTTCCTCACCTTATTAACTGACAGAGAACTGTTCCCCATTAGACAATTGATCCTGGGCAGATGAAGCCATTAAAAACAGTACTAATTAGCTGAAGAGTGGAGACAGTAATACAGGCTGCATCACTTCCTTTCATGCTTAGGGAAGTTCATGTTCCAGACAAATAATAATTGATATGTAGTCTTCCTTAATTGTGGTTGTTAACAGCCAGTATTATAATGACAGGCTGACAGTCTCTGTCTAGCCTATTGTATGTTTATTTCTGAATCCAAGAACCACTGAATAACATTTTTGGTTTAACTTGAACTTCACAGAATATATATAAATGTCAGTGTAATGAGAGTTGGGCAGCTAACCTTAACTTTTGAGTTATTCCTAACATGTCTCCAGGTGTCAGCTGTTTGTCTTGGAAGACTGGGTGGCCATAATTACATGGAATTATGGCATGATACATTAGAATAAAATAAACAGATGGTTTGAATGGGAATCCAAAAAGTACTGTGTTAGATCCATAAGAAGGAATGCTAGGCATCTAACTAAATTTCAGCATACTAACTGTAGCCTATAGGGTAAGAAAATCATATAGTTTTTAAACAAAAGAATGCTTTGATTTCGTCCTCCAAAAATGTGTTATATTTTTAAAAACATACAAGCATATATGCACATGTATATATATGCATATGTATGCATATGCAATGCATTTAGTACAGGAACTTGGTAACGCTCTCTACAATTTGCTTTATAAAAATATGTTCATTGTCTATCTTCATTCATAATCACCCAAGATATTTCCTTCTGAGATAAAAATCCTAGATTCAGGATGACTTTTTTTCCTTTTCAGGTACTCTGACCAAATACTCAGTTGTCCTAGAATTCAACAAGCTAGGAAAAAATCCCAGAAAAGCAGAAAATATAGTTTCAGCAAAACGAATGATAATCTGAGACAGTAAGCATTAAATGTCTTTAGTTGATTTGATAAAATTGTTTTTGATATTAAACAGACTTATAGCCATTTTAAAACTGGGTTGAATTTCAAAACCTTTTTTCTCTTTTTCCAGCTGGTTTCTTTAAAAGAAAATGAAGCAAAAAAATATAAACCCTACTGCAAGAAAATTCAATGCCATCAAAGTAATATCTGAGAGAGAGTAAAAGATGGCAGATATTGAAATTCTAAATATTACAGCTCTGGCAACAACTAAATATATTGTGTTTCTCACCATTTCCTTTGTTGTCTGTCTACTTACTGTTCTTCTGTTATCAAATCGTCCTGAATTTTGGGGCTTGGGGGAGGAAGTTTGTGGTTTCAAAATCGCTTTCTGAGTCAGTCGATTTGGATTTTATTGCTGACTGTGAGATCTTGCATAGGTCAGTGACAGCCAAATCTCCTTTGCTTTATTTATTTGAGTAGTCAGCCCTATTAGAGCCCATCGATGAAATTCTGGCCACACTAAAGTCAGTGGCAAGACTCCAATTGACTTTAAAGGAACATGGATTTTCTGTTAAGATTCCAGTCTTGTATATATATATCTAAATAAGCAGGTAAGCATGTTCCAGTCTTGCTCTTCAAGAAAAAGTTTACCATTCACATTGCCAGTATTTAGACACACAGAAAATGACAACTTTATCATAGTCTACAGATTTCAAGGAAGGGAAGAGCTTGACCCTCGTTAGCATCTTGGCATGTCTCAGGCTCTCATTCATATGGTGTTGATGGTTCAGGAACTTGCAGGGAAGGTGTAAACTTTCTATTATGCTGACGTCAACAGATGCCCGGTTTTTATCTCTTCTAAAGCAATGTGAGTTTCTTACCTCTAATTAATTCAGCACTTCTTTGATAACCTTAATACTTTCACTATTTTAGCTGTCTAGTTTTACTTTTTTCTGCTGTTCATCACATAATTACACCCTTTAATTCAGTGAGAACTTTGTGTGGGTCAAAAAAGGAAAACTGGGCCCTTTGACTCAAAAAAAATCGCTGTGATTTTACATCAAGTGTACAAACCCCGTTGAAGTCACTGGTATGAATTTGACTTTAGAAGATTTTGGATTCGGTACATATGAGGCTAAGATGCTATTGGCAGAAATAGGTCAGTAGTGAACAGGGAGAGAATATATGGGGACAGGAACAATAATTTAAAATATTCTCCTACAACACAGATGGTTGTGATAAATAGCATGGGATGCATCCAGGGTCCTTTCGCCTTTCAGTACTGCAGTCATGCTCACGAAAATGGGTGATCCACCCAGAGCTGTACTAATTACTTTTTCTTTTTTCTTTGGAGGATGCCACACAGAAGTATTTTGGAGAGAAAATGAGAAGGGTTCCTGTACATACATATAGTCACACTTACGTGGCCATAAGAAACAATACTCTACTGATTTGGGCTCTGACAGGTTCAAAATCTCCATTTGTTTGGAAAGTATTTCAGAGGTGTCCTTTGCTCTTCAAGTGGGGAAATGGCTCTAGGAGGAGTGACTTTGTGCACTGTTTATATTCATATGCAATGCGCTTTTCGATTTTTGCTTGCTAAATCTAACTTTCTCAGTGTCCAATATTTCTGTTTGATTTACACCACTTAAGTTATTCAAATTAAACCAAATATTATATGGAAAACTCTTTACTGGAATCAAATTAAAAATTGCAGCAGTCTAGTGCAAACTCCTCACAGGCCAAAACACAGGGACTTTGTGATTCAAGGAAATGGAAGATAATTGAAATCTCATTTGATGTATCTTCAAATTAGGGAATAGTTCTGACTATTAACTAAACAGGAAATACAGTGTCAAATATAATAATTCAAAAACCCTACATAACTAATCAGTTAAGCTGTGTAAGACATGGAAGTCTCTTTTTACGAAAAGGACTGTAGAAAGATGCGGAAGCAACAGAAGATGGTTACTGAAGCACAGGTAGAAGAGCAGTGTGCCTGCTGTGCTAAAGAGTTACCTGCCTTCATGTTTATTTGTGAGGAACTCATGCTACTGTTTTGCAATGGTCAAATTTTAAAAGGTCCATTTAGAAATTAAGAAAACCCAGGAAAAGTATTTGACCGTAGTAAGGTTGGTAATGCATGAATATCTTTTTATCTCTATCTATACCTATGTCCGTACATATGGATGAGGCTTTGAGCAACCTGATCTAGTGGAAACTATCCCTGCCCTTGGCAGGGGGTTGGAACTAGATGATCTTTAAGGTCCCTTCCAACCCAAACCATTCTACGATTCTATGAGAGCAAAACTCGATGTACAGTTTTCTGTGAAATATTAATAGTAATAGTAGTAGTAATATTTAATAATAATACAAAGACTTCAGAGAGCTTTCTGGATCAGATACTATAAGTCATGGTAGCATCATTAAAGTCACAGAAACAAGATTGGTTTATATCTCTAAAAATTTACCTATTTGCAGAACCTGACCACTAGAAGTGACCTTTGCTATGTTTTAGTGTATGTTCATTGTCTTTCCACCATCCCTTAGAATTACACTGTCTCTGATGGAAAGATTGGGGAGGAAGGACACACAGAACTCTGAGTTTTTATAGCTTGAAAAAAAGAGGAGATGACTCAGTGTAACCAAAATGTTTTCCCAATGTCAAGGGTCACAAAAACCTCATACTTCTCTCTGATATGTGGTCTCACTGTCTGGGTTGAACTTGTAGGGTTAGTTATGTCTTTGGAGGGAGCTCATTGATTTGACTTTCCCTCAAGATTTTCTTATATGTGGTTCTATGTTGTCTTTTTTTTAACACTTTTTCAGTCTTAGGTCTTCCCTTTTATAATAGTCTCCTTTCTGACCCAAATTAACTGAGGTGAATGAAGAAACACAGTTCTGGATAAAAAAAAAAAAAAAAAAAAAGACATTTGTCAGAAAAGGTGGTCACTGGATCTAGGCCTTTCATTTGTCCTGTGCTGATGGTGTTAATAGTACTGATGGTGTTTTCAAACTCTCTGTCAAACTGGTCTGTCTTTTAGTATGCCATTTCTTACTCTCTGTCTGCTACTATTTCTCCTAGTTGTCATTCAAATTGTTCCACTAAGAGAACAAATAAATTCATGCCATGAAAACTAGCAAGATGATATAATGAATGAGTTACAATAAATGCCCCCAGCATAAAACAATTATGTACCTGCTATTGTCAAAAACATTCAACATTCCCTTTGTTGAAAAGGAAACAGCTATAAATTATTCACTGGGACACTGAAACTCTTTTCTTTTCTTCTTTCTTTTTTTTTTGTTTTCTTCCAATTAATTCTTCCCTGAACATCCCTAGGTATTTAACTGAGGGTAGAAACTTGCATGCAGAGAATTTTAGTTGTTTCTTGGGATTGTCAGACTGAGTGTCCAAATTAAAAATAATAATAATAAAAAAGTTTACCATATTTTCCTGTGTATAATCAGAAGTTAGTTATGAAAAATGTCATTCAGGATCAGTATAGGTAATACATGTATAGGGATAAATATAAGTGGTCTTTTAACCCAGAGTCTCTCTTATTCCCAATAACTCCCAACCCTCCACTGCCCTCAAGTCTCAATCTCATTTTAGAATTTGCTTCTTCCTGATGTACATACCCAAACCTAATGCCATCCTTATTTTCTTAATGACTTTTTTTGTGGTTTGTCAAGGG
>NW_010106196.1:0-459 GCF_000699245.1 Pterocles gutturalis | reverse complement strand
TGGACTACAAATACTAATTCAGACTGGAACTACACCATTTTTGTCTCGCCAGCTCAACCTTTATAATTCACACTGTATATCCAGTTTTTCCATCCATGCACACCTAAGTCTTTGTTGGATGGAGGTTTAGTTTTACCAGCAATGCTGGAAACTGTATATCTCACCTCATTTGCAAGGCTCTTTCCACCTGGGGTGATAAAAAGAACGGAAATTATCCTCCCCAGTTAATTAAGCATCTAGGCAGCTGGACTAAATAGTGAGGTTAACAACTCTTACATGTTGTTAGATACAGTAACTTAAGTAAGCCAGCACAGTGCATCACATGTGATGGATACATCTTTTTACCTATTTATTGTTAGGATGGCTCTGTTGTTAGTTTTTCTTTTCCCCTAAACCCTCCTTGCTATCATAGACTTGAGGTGTGCTTTTCGGAGAGTGACTAAATCTCTATCTACCTGT
>NW_010106195.1:1826-102959 GCF_000699245.1 Pterocles gutturalis | reverse complement strand
TTAGGTTGGAAGGGACGTTAAAGATCATCAACTGCAACCCCCCTGCCATGGGCAGGGACACCTCCCGCTAGACCAGGTTGCTCAACTCATTTGGAGTTGGCTCTGGTGTCTTAGTATTGCTTTGCGTGGTGCAGGCAACTGGGCAGATAAATAGCTGCTTGTATCGATATAATGAATACCATCCCTATTTTAACAATTAGTTCTCTTACTGCAATTAGTACTGGATGGGAAACACTAAATTGATTTGTCCAAGGTCATCCAAACAACTTGGAGAGCAAAACCAGAACAATGATCCTTCAGTTTGTCATAGTTGCTCCCTGCAGCAAGATTTTATATAATGAAGAGGTGAATGCATAGTTGCATAGGTGACAGATTTATCATTGATTCCAGCAGGGCCAAGACCCAAGTTTTAAGATTCTGAAACTAAGTAATGTTTCTTCATTGCCCAAACTGACTTTGAGTTTCGCCAGTCATGTTTTTCTATGCTGAAAGAAAGAACCCAGGCCACTACAACTTGTTTACAGCTGTAAACAACTTGCTACTAAATATGCTATTAGCATTATTTTAATTAATAAAGTGTCTTTTCTATGCTAGATAGAAACCTACTATAAGTACGAATAACTTTGAATGCAGATAGATCTGTTGAATTTCCTTCCAAGATTCCCTGCACACTTACAATTCAAGCACTCTATTTCAAACATACTGACAGCAGTGATAAATTAATTACTTGTATTAGTGAATATTGTGTATTATTTCATGGATATCACACACACACAGTTATTACATCATACTGCCATGATATTTGTTTGATGTTCATATAATGACACTGTGAAGAAAAGTGCATTCATCTTATTTTATTAAGGTGAGGAAAAAAATGAGAGACATCTCTCCCTTGGAAGATGCTTGTTTGGAAATAATTTTGAAACACTAGCCCTCTCAGGAGACGCAGCAAAAATATCTCTTCTATCATCTTACAAGAGTAGCCTTTGAGCCACGTTAATCATCTCGGACTGAACTTTATAACAACATATGGAAGACTTGCTTCACTATTATTAGAAGTTTCATGTGTGTTCTCCAACTAATTTAAGGTTCGCTTCTGCTTCAAACATTACACCCCAAGTAACAAGAGCTATAACAGGTCATTTGCATTCAGGAAATTATTTTTGGAAGAAGCTCCTGCTTGATGTGAAAGGGCAAAGGCCACTGAAATTTAAAGTCAAGAACTGGCTTCTCAGGGCTTGATCCACACAGCCTTTAGAAGTCCACACGATCTTTTAGATCGGTTTCAAAGGATTTTGATAACACTGCCTTTGGAATATTGTCTTTAGTGATATTTTGCCAGGTTTTATGAGTATGTACTCATGGATTTGCTTATGTGCTTGTTAAAGAATGGAAATGCAGACAAGAATTGGTTTCTTCAGCCAGGACTGGCACTTTTCTGAGTCTTTATTATGCTTCAAATTTAGTATAATTATTCCATTCTTTGAAAAAAGAAAGGTACGTCATGCTATAAAATCTCTGCATTTGACTCTGTCGGTATTACATGCATGAATAAATAGTTTTGTCAAAAAGTGTTTTCATCTCTTTGGATATTGATACAGCTTCTTTGTTCTCCCTAGCAGAAAACTAGAAGTAAGATTTTGCTCCATGTTTTTTTTTTCCCTGTGGATTTCATGGTGTCAGAAACATTTACATAGGCAAGTTGATGAACATCGCACTGCAAGTCACCACAAAAGCATCCACACTCCCCACGTCATCCCCAAAATCCAGACCCCAAAGACTCAGTGCTACAGCAGGCACCAGAAGACATTTTGGAAGATTCTCAACCACTTCTCAAAGTCGTCACCAAGTGTTAGTCAAGTGAACAAAGTCTGTTTATTTAAGCTCTGAAACTTCTTTTTCTCTTTTTCTTTAAATATACTTCTGCTGCTGCTACACTCTGCATATAGCAGATGGAAAGTAAATTTATTCTAAATGTTGTGGCCAAAACCAGCACACCAACTTGGTTCCTGAATGCCAAGGCAGTAGCATAGGTGGTGTATACTGCACCACTCAGTAGTAGTAAAAATAATGTTAGCTTTTCCTTTTACCTTGTAAGGAAAGGTAGATTTAAGATCTCATATAGAAAAATCAAAGTCTGTGTGACACAATCTCACCTTTGAGAAGTTCTTGGTCATTGATAAATTACATTTGAGGGATATCACTGATGAAAGTGTTTATTGTAATTATCACCCCAGTAAACTCAAGTGTAATATTTAAAACTATTATGTGATTTTAAAAACCTTAATAATACATTGTTTAGACAAATTTAACCTGTGCAAATTTCTTTTTAGATGCTAGAAAGAAGTAGCCAGAACCACCCAAAATGGAACAATATAACATTGCTTTTAGGAGCCGCCGTTCTCATGGGGTTTGACCATAGCTAAGCTGGAAGCGCTTCGGGAAAAACACTTTCATTTTGCCTTCCAGTCAAACAGACGTATAGAGCAAACAAACCCACTGGGATTACTGAATACTCAGTCAACCTGAAAGAAGAACTGAATTACTTGCAAAGCTTACAGAGTTTTATGGTTATTGTACTTTTTAATTTTTTTTTTTTTTTTTTTTTAAATTTAGAAAGAGTGCCACTGTGAATAGCTCAGTTAAATACTTCTGTTCAACATGCAGGTGCTTTTTGCAACTTCCAAATACTAGTGTGCAGAATAGGTAAATGTAAGACAAATATGGTTATCTACAGCTCTATAATCAATATATTACCTTGCCTGAAATATTGTAGACATTTGCAGAATGTTGTTGATTACTCCATCTTAAAACAGACTCCTCGTGGAGTAACCCTAGAGAAGGGAAACAAAAATGAGGCAGTGCTGAAGCACTAATATTGAAAAGCACAGCAATTTACTATAGAAAAGAATGAACACGATAACTTATCTAAACTTGTGCATGGAACAGAGGAAGCAGATAGGAAATTGCTGTTTTCTATTTCTCATAGAAAAAGTACAAAAGACCATCTAATGGAAAGAAGGAAATTCAATAGCCATAAAAAAAAAAAAAAGAAGATAAATCTCTTTACAGAATAAATAACCAGCCCACAGGAGATTCTGCCTTTATAATGGATTCAGAACACCTACATTTACCATAATGTGCACCTTAAAGGTTGGAAAGGGTTTTTGATCTCCTGCTTTGACGCTGAAGACAGCCTTTAGCAGCGATCAAGGTGGAGAGCTGAGGGGTGGGAGATTATTTTGCAGACTTACTGAAATTTCTTGAGGATTATACAATTTCCTAGTGCCCATGATTTTGGTAAAGAAAAGGATTTTTCAGCAGACTTGAAGGACGTGGTTGTATGTTAGAGACTCTGATTTCACAGCCTCAACTAAAATTGGTGGATTATTAATTAAACAGCAGAAAAGGACACATTTCGTAGAACATGCAGCTTAATGACAGTTTCACTGTAAAATGAAAGAAATCTGTGAAAACCAGAGGAGAAAATGGAAAGACAAGAGAAGGAACAGGGATTTAAGCACGGTTTGCATTCCCTGTAGCCATGTTTCTCTTTACACCTCTGTGAATAGCCATGGGAATGTGATGAAAAAGTCACCCATAAATATTAAGGACATAGTAATAACAGTAAGCACAGAAATGTAAGTGAACTGAAAGTTAATGCTTATGACTCTGAATGGCTGAATTAGATCCAAGACTATAACCCTGAGGGTCAATGATGAGACACGTGAAAGATATTTGCATTATATCTTTACAAAAGCAGAGAAAGTTTTCCAGGCTTTTTAAAATTAGAATAAAAATCACCTGAGCTCTTGGGTCCTGACTGATTTTGTCAGACAGATGCAAAACCTGCTCTGGAGGCACATGGCTCCTCTGGCACTCACGAGAACTGTACTGAGCCCCGTTAGCTTTCCTATTGATTAGTACCATTAACAAGATTTGTACTTTATTGTGGTTCTCTATTAAACAACCTGCTCTTCCTCTGACCGTTTGTACAAACAACTCCACAGAGACCACGCTGTTAGGAAGCTGAAGTGCAAAAACATCCCTGTACCATCAGCTGATTTTTTTTTTTTTTCCTGTATGAAAAGAGGAAAAAGTTTGGCCAGGCCACAATGACCCTAAAGCAGGTGTTCCTCCTCATGTCAGGGGATCCTTCAGTGCTTTTCTAATAGGTGTGCTATTGCCCTTCCTTCCAACACAAGCATCCAGCCAGTCACACTTTGGTTCCAGTGACCAACGCCTTCAAGTTACCCTCCTAACAGAGAAGACCAGATTCTCTCTAGAAGAAAAAAAAAAAAAAAAAAAATCCTGCACTTTAGTAGTGCTGAATGGCTGAAAGAGAAAACTAAATTAAATCCTATACAGTACTGCTCAGATAATGAGCTGTAAATTTGATTTATGATTAGTAGATCAGATTATCAATTTCTATCAATATTGTCTGACAGCAAATCTTAGCCTGAAGTGCAAGAAGATGTGCTGTCACTAAATAATTAGCATTTCCAAGTACAACATTCTTCCTGTATGAATGACAAATATACATTTTATACAATTCCAAATACATGCTGAGATAAGTAATTCCTCCTTATTATTTTGATAGAGCTTATTTCTTGTAAGAAATGTGTAGCATTCATTGCGTAGCACAATTCTGGAAAGTATTTAGTGACATTATGGTCCTCCTAGCTAATGACTGATTGACTGACGTGAGGGAAGATACACGGAAAGGCAATCTCTTTTATTAAGCCAACCAGTGTAGTAAGAAAAAATGAGCAAACTTTTGAGCAGAGAACCTGCTCTTTCAGTTGATTGTCTAATTAAAACCTATATGCATATATGTATACACAAACCCCACAACTACATAAATACAACCATAATATTTTAAACACAGTTCAGGATCTAGTGAAGCAATTTCTCTCTACCAAGTTATTACTGGGATATTAAAATTTATCACACTGCTTTCTCGTGAGTTATTGATATAAATCATTAGAACACATCAATCAAACTTTAGAATTAGTAAAGCAGCCAACTGCAAATTCAATAGTTATTAATTTTGCTTTGTTCTAGAAGCTTTGGACAGCATGACAAAATGCTGCAATTTCTTAATGTTGAGCTACTTTAATAACTTGTAGAAAGTATAACAAAGTCATTTGATCCATTTAATTTTATTTCCATTTCGCACTGCATTCCTAACTGCATTATCCATCTATTTTAATCGATATGCTCTAGAAAGCCTTCAAGGTTTGGTCAAACTATTATATTTTTAATTGATCATAAGCTTGGCCTTTGTATGCAACAAGAGACATTTTCCTTGTTAAAACTTCAGAAACAACCATGAGCTACTTGCTTGAAGTTCCTCAGATCTGTGTACTCAAAATTTCCTGGTACAAAGTTCACTCAACATAAAAAAAGCTTTGTGCATTTGTCACAAGTCAGCAGCATACAAATAACTCTATATCTACTAATCTGAGTATCCTAGGAATATTTTTTTTCTATTAACTCTTCCAGATCTACTCACTAAAAGCCATTCTCCAGTCCTCAGTAAGAGGAATATGCCTATTCCAGCTGACGTTGTGCCAATACACCTTGAAACTAAACTCCAAAGCAACATCCACTGGAATATTTCAGATCTATTACATGAATTTTGCAAGCATCTTTTCAACTACTTGCATAGTCAATAAAGAATATGAAACGTTTACATCATTTCCATCAGTATAGGGCACATATCCGTTGGTACAGTGATAGGCTTTTGGCTACAAGACTATGAAGAGTTAACTCCTAAGTGGTTTTATCTATCTGCAGAATGACAGAGGGGGTTTGAAAGTCTGTTGCTGACAGAAAAAAAACCCCAAAACAGTCAATTCCTTTGTGATTTATCCTTGTTTCTCATCAAGTAGTTGGCTGATGATGCCAATTAGCAGGCTGATGGGAAAGAAAAGCTTGTGAGTCCCAAGGAAAAAAAAAAATCAAAACCAGACTTGTAAATTTTTAAAGCATCAGCCGTTAAATTGTGAGTAATTGGAAGCGTTCTAAAGGAGCCAGAGACAATTCCCCAAGAGGACAGGGCAGTAAAGCTAATGCTTTATCCAGTATAGGCAGCTTTCCTTCAGTTGCTGCTCTCCTGTGATGCTTCATAATGGAGCTCATAAATACGAAAAATGTTTACTACATCAACAGGGAGGGAACGACAAAAAAGGAAAGATATAAAGAAGGAGAGGGAGTAAAAATACATTTATATGTTTTTGTTATTAAATGACTTTGAAAGCTTTAATATATTTTATCATTTAAAACATTAGCTGCTTTGTTTTTTTCCACAGGGTTTTTGAGAATTTACACTACCAGCATTTTTAACATCAGAGTTAAATCTGGTAACGTAGCTCTAAGCTTTCCCTTAGACAACCCCGTTGCTGGTGAATACGCCAGATTCAAAGGGCTCGTTGGGTCACTGCTGATCTGAATGTATTTCTTTGAGAACATTACCACCACTTTCCGTTCCACTGTAGATGCTCTTGCCTCAAAAATTAAGCTGTCTAAAACTATGTTAACAAACTTCAGACAGAGGAAACCCGAAGGATTACCTTCTCCCTCCACACCTTAGAACTCTGGGATGCACAACGGATTCTAGCACTGGCCGATGCTGAGTGCTTTTGGGAGTACCAGTGGGATATTTCTGAACCTAACCTTCTCCCACGACTTCAAATTTTGCAGCACATTCTATCATAGATCAGCAGGTGGCAGAAAGGAAAGAAGCTATACCATAATTTCATCTTACTCTTTCTGCTTGCTTGAAGTAATGATATATGATCAACTAATGCGCATACCTTTGGGCAAGAACTGTGATCCACGTATTTCCTTTGTAAGCAGGAAAAAAACATTACCCCCTCTATTGATCTTGTGTCTCTGCAAGGTATAAACTAGCACCTTGTAAAATAAAAAGTTGATATTACTGCTCTTTACTGTATTTTTATTACTGAACATTTTTGAAAGAAGCTTCACTGGCAAAATGAATCGCCTCCCTTTCTCCTGGTATGTATTTCAAACAATCATCTGCTGTTCTTAGTCTGAAAGATAAAAATCTTTTTTCTTTAGGTTTAAAAAATCCTAAAAATGTCAATACAAGTTAACGCAACTAAAAATTCTTACACTTGTACAGAGTAGACTATTTAAAGTATTCCACAAGAAGCATCTTACAATTTCTGGAGCTTTTTTGACCTTTGAAATATTGGTGCTTATAGCACCTAAACGTGGATCTAAACAGTATATATAAAAACCAAAGATCAACACCTTTGTAGTGCATGCAAAAAATCAAAGCACAGTGTGAGTACGGTAGGTCGATCCCAGTGGGTATGGCAGCAACCAGGGGAGGACACTGTTGGACACCTTGAATATGTGTTTCCTTGTGAAATAATTACATTATGTTAATATCAGAAGTATTACAGTGTGCCTGATTATGTCCCACCCTAAAAGGAGTTCAGCGAACGTGTTGCCACTGCAGATGCACACTGCTGGAACGACACACCAGGCTTCCAATCCCAGAAAACCGGTTGTATTTTAACCATAAGAATGCGATGTGTTTATGAATTCACTGAGAGTTTTAGAAGACTTTATTTGAAATCCTCTGCTTACAAAAATCAGAAGAGGAATCAAAAGCTATTGGTACCCCTATATGTCATTATTTTGCTGTGATTTTACATATTGCTTAGAGACAAGCGGGTACCAGGTGTGACAGGTTGTTCCAATTCACCCTGTATCTCTATTCAATAGAGGCAAAACCACGGACTGGGACCAAAGCAATGAAAGCACACAGGCCACATGAGGGGCGGTGGAGCAGCAGTTCGAGAGGAAGAGCCAAACCTACCCCACATATAGCTATCTTCTGATTAAAAGAGTTAATTAATTCAGCCCATTCTGTCACTGCACAAAATTAAGCGGAGTCAGATTCACCGCATTTTGCAAAACTGTGTTTTTCTGCTTTTGCCAAGAATATCTGTTAAGTTTTAATGCATCATGTATTTAAAAAAAAATAAAAAGAAAAAAGAGGAAAAAAAAGGAGGAAAAAAGATGACCGTTCTGAGCCGTGGCCCTCCTTTCCCAGCGGATGCCATTCCCAAACAACCCAGCAGAGGACAGGCCACTCATACCAAATCACCGACCTCCGGGGCCGAAAATCCCCTTCCAAGAGTTGTGCCTTAGGGAAAATACAAGTATTCTTGTAGCTAGTAATACCAAGATGAAGTATTTTGGTATTTCAAGCACTTCGTTTGTGCAAATGCGGCAGCGAAAGCTCTCCAAGTATGGTAACAGCTCCTTAGAGGAATTCAAGGTTTCCCATCAGCGATGCAGCGGCTGATGCTGCTAGTTTAAAAGACATTGAAGATAAATGTCAGGACGAATGTCAGAAATCCTGGGTAAAAGCATAAAAGCTACAAATGTAAGGAAAATATAGCATCCTGTAGCAAGGGCACAGCCTTTAAACAGGTATCTAACAGGGCTCTTTTCTAAGAGTTATCATAAGATCAGTAATTAGATGCGATAGTGAAGGCTGCAAAATAAAATACTCAAACACTAAAGAAAAACTGGCAGTTTTTACTATAATTGCCTCCTTCCTTAAATGTTTTTAATAAGCCTAATGGGAATATATTTCCCTACCTGTTTCTAAAGTTCATTTCCATTAGTTTATCTGGTTGGTTCTGGAGCAACACGAATTCACAATTGATGGGATATGTAGAAGAGAAAGAAAGCAACGGGGCATTTTGTCCCATTCCACACATACAGTTACACATGGCAGCACAAAATCTGTGGGCAGGAAGGAGGTGGCCAGAAGGGCAAGAGTAAGCCAGAAGCTGAAGGGTGACTTCCCTGAAGCCCACATTCAGCAGCATCTCTTGGGCAAGCTGAGAGGCTGAAATCGCCACAGCCCCAGTTTACCACCGGTTTTACCTGTTTCTCCCATTTTATCCATTGCCTGCTCACATACCATTGCTGGTGAGAAGCTCCTTGGCAGGTAGGACTCACTGCTGTCTTCCATAGCTCCTGGGCTGAGGAAACCATCCCCCAGACAGAGCGACGTTCTGTCCCGGTGCTCAAACTGCAAACACAGACCCAAGTACATCTTGGAGAAGGCCACCCAACATTCCCAATCCCTGAACATGGTGGTTTTCCTGGGAAACCAACCTTAGAGCAGGGGTTGCAAAGGAGGTGCAGCATACCCTGCTCCAGAGGCCAGGGTACCAGGGCACCCGTACCCAGCACTGTGCAGGCTCCTCTCCTGTGCGAAATGTGCTCTTCAGTGCCTGGAACTCAGACCTGATGCAAACAAGATGAACACATCTCTTTCTCGGTAAGCTGAAGGAATTCAATGTCCATACCATCAAAATGAAGAAATAAAGTTGACTTCCAGTAGCTGATATAGCACAATGTTTAGAAACGTACACGTAACTACTTGTGTAGGAAAAAAATATAGCAGAGGACAAACTGTTTCAAGGGCATTGGTTACAGAGCAGGAATTCATTCTAGTTACAACTTTCACATTTTAGTTCATGGTAGTAAGTTTCATTTTAAAAGGGGCTACCTCTGCCTTATCGTAGCTGCAGTTTATGTGGTTGTGATGATGTTTTAATAGGCTTTTTGTTATTGCAAGATTTCTTTCTAGATGTTTTATAGACATGACCTTATATCTGCTTTTGAGGTTCAAAGTAATGCATTTATCTTGCAATTCAGGTGGCAAAGAGCAAGCACCTGGTGTGTTAAGACAGCTGACCTCATGGTTAAGCACTTAAACACCCTAACTCCATTGCATTTAATTCACACGTCTGACTTTTTTACACCAAAATTACTTCACAAACATTATTCCCACCTTATTGCAGCTGAGAGATTAATCCAGTCCAAAAATATTTCAAATGGAATTTTCTATCGATTTCATTATGCTGTTCCCAAAGTTACGCTTTGTGCTGACAAAAGTACGAGAAAAGGCGACTCAAAGCATACCTTCCTCATTGGCTCAGGAGGAATATTATATCTTCCTTATAACACAAACCAGGGAGAGAAGCCAGCTGGTTCTGAGGTAGGACTCGACATCAATGTAAACAACAATCACAGATTGACAGTGCATTCCACAACACCTGGCTTTTTTTCATGAAGTTCTACCTTCTGAGATGAATTGGTTCTGGGAACGATTTAACTTAATCAACAGAAAAAAGAAGGGGGAATTTCTGGTCCTGCAGGCTGGAAGGAAGCATTTGAAAAATCTAGCCTACAACAGGACAAAGTCATCTGATTTCTGGAAGAGTTACAACCCATGTCCCTGCTCCTTCATATCCCTGCAACTCTCCCTTTTCTCAGAAACGTCCTGGTTCTCTTCCATGTCCACTTGGTCCGTCTCCAACACAAGCTCCAATCCCATCCCGCTCCCTATCTATTTTTTCTGGGTCGCTGGCCCGCTGAGGGATGACACACCGCCAGTGGTCCAGAGCGATCAGCATGCTGACTAACGAGGAAGCAGCACAAGCTGATTGGCTAATTAGAGGCTGCCAAAAGGATGGGTAATGGTTGGGCTCTGTTTGCCTTCTCCTCAGGGAGGGCATTAGTAATCTCCTTTTTCCCTACGCAGTCAACTATTTTTCCATAAAACTCGCAGTAACACTGTGTCTTTGAAACCTCTCTATCGGTCAGATTTGGTGGGGGTGGGTTTGGGTTTTTTTCCTTCTTTTTTTTTTTAGTTTTTCCAATGAGTACCACAGCTCCTGGTGGAAGGGGGAAGGAGAGGAGAAGTTGACAGGTAGACAGATGTGGGCCTTTTTCCTTGAGAAAGGAACATTCTTACACCACTGGATTTTGGGGGCCTGACCCATGATCTTTGAATAGTTTGGATTGGGAATACTATTCGCTATTGGCAGGCACAGCGGGTAGAATGACACAAATCCCAAAGATAATATTAAAATGCCATAAAGTTCAGTAGGATGTGCATTTCATTTTTAACTCTTCTTTAGTTTTGCTACTGGTAATGTGTTGGTTTGGGTTAACTTTAAATTTTTTTTTTTTCAAATAAATTTTTGGAACAACTTTTACCTGGTCACTTAATCACTTACTTTTCTTACTTCTTTCACCTACTTCTGTAGTCATCACTTTCCAAAACCCTACAATGAAAGTCAGAAAAAAAAAACCAAACAAACTGCATATTATATTATTATTATTATTAAAGAAATTAAATCCTTCCAGAGCTCCTAATCAAGTGCAACTGTTTAAGCCCTCTTCCAAATTCTTGCAGTTTCACAGAAAAGGCAGCAACAACAAGCAATGAAGAGGAACGTATTCTACTAACAGCCTAGAGCTATTCAGAGTACATGGATATGCAGGGAATTTTATCAGGGAAAGGGAAAAATATTGCTCTTGGTAATGCAGCTGCTGGTGAATTCTGGGGCACTTTTATCATCCTTGGTTGGTTGTCCCTATGTCACCACTCCAGTTGCTATTGCTGCCTCCCACTTCTAAACAGCAAGCAGAGGCACAGTGCTCCACGGGACCTTGTGCCACCACGTGTCACCTCGGTGGCTGAGAGCAAGCTCAGCTCTTGCTCGGAGCTCACAGGGGTTTCAGGCTTACAGGAGAGGTGTTTGGTCCTGCAGCCATCCACAAATGCCTCACAGATTGGAACAAAGGGGCCCTTTTTTGCAGATCAGTGGAATCATTGAAGAAGACTGGAAAAAAAATAAAGTTCTGCATGCGTTAGCTGATGGTGAGGCACAGTCAGAGCGAGACGACTTTGAAGGAGAAGGAGCAGGCCAGGTACCACCAGGGAGCACTGGGTAAGCTGCTGCAGAGCTCATGCAGAGAGGAGTCAGGGTGCTGGGGGCATCGCTTTGCTGAACGCTTCTGCCCTCTCCAACGCAAGTGGCTTACAGCCACAGCCTGCCAGAGCATTTAATTACTCTGAGATTAATGACTGCAGCATTATTTCCACCTGTTTACTGATGGTTCGTTGTTCTCTTTAAAACCGTGTAAACCTGCTACCTGCCAAGGCTTCCACTTGGGGGTTGATTCCCTTTTATACCCAACTGGTTAAGTCATTCTGGTTTAAAATAAAAAAAAAAAAAATTAAAAAGATTTAATATGACATTCACTGTCATAATAGTAAAAAAAATGAACAAACCCTAACCTAAACCTCCCAAAAATTCACCAACAGGGTCAGTGCTTTTCAGAAAGATTCTTACTGTGAATCATCATATGCATCTTCCATAAAAATACATTTCCAGCACTTAAAATGGACTAAGAAACTGCTTAAAATATGTTATAGCCATGGCAGGTAATCTCCACTGCAAACTCGGATCTATCCTGACTTCTAGTTCCAGTGGACCACAATCTCATTTATGTTACCACATGTTGAGACGAGCTGCACCGGTATCTTGTGCAAAAAGCAAGTGCTCAAGAGCTAAGACGTCAAACTGCTTGCTTTAAACGTGGATTTTGGCTGAAATCAGAATATCAAGGTCTGACCCTAAAGCTGTAACCCTGGAATGTGCGAGCGTGATGCGTGTATCGCTTGCATCAACTTCACACCAGGGCAGGACAATCAATTTCAATTGAATACTCATGATTTACGTCAGTGGTCATGAGCTGAATATTAGGGTCAGTTCTGTGCCAGGCAACGAATTTGCATGCCCTAGAATATGAATGACTAGGCAGAAAACAACTCTCTGAAAGTTCTGTCCCATATCTTTCCATATACCATATACATGAACATATGCAAAAAGCCCTGTTTGCCACATTTTAAGTGTACTCAGAATGAGAAAAGAAGAGAAACTCAGTGAGAAACTGACAATTCAGTCCTGACTTAGGCAAACTTTGGCATATTGCATGAAATTCAAGGATTTGCCTTTGCTGCAATATAAAGATTCCAAATATAGATATAGATACAATAGATAGAAATTCCAGGATTTCTGTTTGCTGTAATATACAGCCTATGCTGAACAGAAACCTCCCGCCCCCCCCACCTCCCCAGTTAAGTAGGAATTCCATAATTCTTGCTAACAGCACATCAAATGTGAACTACACTGCTGTAAGATTTTATAAGCCATAACCTGTAAGTATAAAATCACATCTAGATATATGTCCCTTATGCAGAAAGCATATTAAAATGGTAATTTAAAAAATATCAGCAGGATATAGAGAACTTGCAAATATTTGAGTAAAAAGCAAAAGAAAGAACAGAAAGGTATCACTTTAGTTGGCATAATACAGATATTTTCAAGAAGATATACGGACAGTAGAGATTTAAGTGTTTTAAGTATTTTAATGTATTCACTAATAATGGAAAAAACAAGCTGGACTATTCCTCTACAGTATTAGAGTGAGTAGCTAAAGATATTCCTTATAAACACCTTTGCTACTAAAGATCTCTCAATATTTAATTTCCTGCCCAGGATTCTGCTGACCTGGTGATAGTATGAAGAGGGGACAGACTCCTTCTTCATAACTGGCTGTTAATTCAGTAAAGGATTTGTTCTGTGGATTTTGATATATAATAAAGGGACAAACAAGATATGCATTTACACAGAATCATATATGCACAAATTCTTTGTTACTGCTTTAGGTAGTACCTAGCAAGAAAACCCATTAAGATTTTCTGAAATATGAAGCGCTCAATATATTTCAGTTGTTGAACAACATAATCAGTACTGTTTGCAATCCATTTCTGTCCCCCCCCCCCACCCCCGCTGCCTACTAACAGTAATCCCTTGGGATTTTCTTTTAAATAGCACAAACTTTCAAGTCAAAAAGCCTGTCAGAAGCCTCAAGCAAGTTTAGAGAGAGGTCTGTCTTAATTCATAGTGCAAGTACCCAGTTGGTATATATTTCAGAATGACAGTGCTGTCTTTCAGTACTGCTGCCCACAATGCTTGGAAATATATCCTTTCAGTATGCGAAGGCATATCCTCTGCGAAGCACCCAGATAAATCAGTTCACCCTTAGCTGTAACTAAATGCTGTCTAGTGACTTGTGATCGACAGGGCTTTGCCCTCTGACAGCCAGATTCATTGTTGGGACAGCAACCAATCGTCGGGTTTGACGACATGAGCCTAATCAAAGTTGGAGTATAAAAAGCCCCCTTGGAATATATAAGGTACACCAGTGGCAAGCTGTCTCTCAGATTGCATTTGCTCTCACGGATCTGTTTAGTGCTGAAAGGGAAAGGGGAGGGGGGGGGGAAGAAAAAGAAAAGGGGAAAAAAGCTGCACTGAATGTGAGATCATGCAAAAGCTAGCGATCTCTGTTTATATTTACCTGTTCATGCTGATTTCAGTTGATCTGGTGGCTCTTGATGACGGTAATCAGCCCACAGAAAACGCCGAAAAAGACGGACTGTGCAATGCTTGTACATGGAGACAGAATACAAAATCTTCCAGAATAGAAGCTATAAAAATTCAAATCCTCAGCAAACTGCGCCTGGAACAAGCTCCTAACATTAGCAGGGATGTTATTAAGCAACTTTTACCCAAAGCTCCTCCGCTACAGGAACTGATTGATCAGTATGACGTCCAAAGAGACGATAGTAGCGATGGCTCTTTGGAAGACGATGACTATCATGCTACTACTGAAACGATTATCACAATGCCTACGGAGTGTAAGTAACCCTGCTGCTTTCGCCTCCCGCCGCTCCTCCGAGAGAGTTGTCTCCCTGCCGTAGAGCCACACAACTCCTCCTCAGGCTCTCCCAACTGCTGCTGGCTGGACTCTGCTAGAGGGAGGGAGGAGAGCATTATTTCTAAAGAATTCGAGCCAGGTTCAGATGACCGTGTTGCGATCCTTTGTTTTACTGTTTGGTTTTCAGCTCCTTATAACGGGTATGCCCTGTAGCACTTAGGATTTGCCCATTGCCTTAGAAAGCAAAGGGAGAGCTGCAGTTTAGTTGATTTTGTTATCTGCAGTAGTCGGGGCATTTCCTATCACAAATATAAAGTATAAGTGCAGATAATGAGATGTCCATATTTTTCTGAGGGAGGTTTCACTGGCCAGTGTTTTTAGGAGCAGCAGAAATCAGCTGAAATACAGCTCAGAGCACTAGACTTACCTAACTGCAATGTGCTACAGCAAATGCAAGTATAGAGTTAAATTCTTGCTTCTTTGCTGCTCCCATAAACTAGCACCACCTCCTTTGGAGTTAAAACTATATATTTCAAGCAAATATGTGTGTAACGGATTTAAATGTTAAAATGTCCATGCTCTAGCAGTCAGCTCCAGTAGTCATGCCAAGGAAGAATGAAGGCATTTACTGAACGAGCAGATTCTGAGTTACCTTCTGAGTGCTAAACATCTGCTATGGCTCCTATCAAGTGTCTTTTGCATGGCTAATACTATAGTCTCTTATGTTCTTCATCAGCTAAAGTATTTGGCTATGGCAGCTGGTTTTTTAAAATAACACTTACGAATATGATGTCAAAAAGGAAAAAGATGACAGGACATATAAAGCATGTTAGCAGTTACAGATATCGTTACAATACACACGTTAGAATAATATCAGCTGCTCTAGCCAGCTAAAAATGTGTGCATCGATGAAAAAGTAACGTTAGCTGTTACGTTTTTCAACCTACTAATTAATAAGATGTGTACTTAGCAGCAATATATTACTGCAGCCTTATCACAAAGCTGAGCTCTGCCAGCAGTTTTTATTCCAGCCTGTTATGAGCAAGGCTTTATAACTAGTTTTAATTAAACTGTTATGTAGCTATCACAAGTGAAGAAAAGTCATTGTACTTCATTGATCAGAATTCATTTCCTGCTTTTTATAAAAAGCCCTTGAACTATTTTAAATGCACTAAAGAGACAGGTATCTTAAGTGGTGAGATTTATGAATGTCAAAGCCCCGCACCATTTAAGATTAGTATTACCCATTTTATCCTGGCATGGGAAGACATTGCCATGACTAGGTATGACAGCTGCTTCCTAGGCTACAGGAAAGAGGAACGCTGTCCTGAACGTCACTTTTCTTCTCATTTGAACAACATTATAGGAACCAAAATGATCCCTAGATTAATATTCTTTTAATTATTTTTTTTTCTGTTGAGAAAAGAAATTAAAGTGTTCATGGAGTTTGCCCATGGCTGCCTGTTTGTATGAAGTGTAGCAGCCTAAGGCTATTTAGTAAACTAGCAGTAGCTGGATCACCACACACATGTGGAGTCAGCTTGTGCAAAGTTGCTGTTCTGCATGCTTTATGAAGGTCCTCAGGAGATGACTGTCAGAAATGAACTGGCAGCAGTCACTGTGAAGTGGAATAGGCTCTGCCCTCTCCCCAGGCAGTTTTTGTTTGGGAAAGAGCCTTTTTTGCAGCTGTACTGGACAGCCCCCAGCACTGGTACCGCTGGTCAGAGACTGAGCACATCAAGGACTGCAACGGTCCCCCTACAGTGTGCATCTTCTCATGGTTGCCCATCATTTCCGAGTTTCAGCCTGAGCATACATCTGCTCTGCTCAGCCTCTGGAGCACAAGGCACCAACTAGAGTTATTTAAAAAATGATTAGCCAACCCTCATTTTAGCCTGTTCACAAAACAATCATCAGTTCCTTGTCACACGGTATTACTTCTAGCTGACAGCATAATGATTTTGTTGATATCCATTAAAATTGCTGTAGAGAGTAAACCACAGAAAATTAATTAAGTTAAATCTGCTTTGTTACTGATGCTGTTTGTAACATACTGTGAGACTTCCTACATGGTCTGGAAAAAAAACAAATTGGGTTTATATATGCATGTTTCTTTTTGTTCCCTGTTCAGTAATTTGTCCTTTCCATTCATTTATAGCCGATTTTCTTCTGCAAATGGAGGGAAAACCAAAATGTTGCTTCTTTAAGTTTAGCTCTAAAATACAATATAACAAAGTAGTAAAGGCACAATTGTGGATATACTTGAGGCAAGTCCAAAAACCTACGACAGTGTTTGTCCAGATCCTGAGACTTATTAAACCCATGAAAGATGGTACAAGATATACTGGAATTCGATCTTTGAAACTCGACATGAACCCAGGCACTGGTATTTGGCAGAGTATCGATGTGAAGACAGTGTTGCAGAATTGGCTCAAACAGCCTGAATCCAATTTAGGCATCGAAATAAAAGCTTTTGACGAGAATGGACGAGATCTTGCTGTAACTTTCCCAGGACCAGGTGAAGATGGATTGGTAAGTTTATTTAGTAAAATCTCATTTAAATATCTTACATTTTATTGGAAAGCATTTAAGACGTGTTTCAAGGATAAAATGGAAGCATTGTTTAGGGAATGGAAGATACAAGTTTTGTATAGACAGGTCTGTCTTTCTTTGCTCTCTGACCATGTCAAAATCAGTGGCTTTCTGTGTCTCTGTTTCCCTATTTGAAAAATTGAGACAAATTGCAGCTCTTTAGAGGGATGCTGAGGGGCATTACCTAGAAAATTTCTAGTAATTAGTGATGGATGGTACTATCAAAGTAATGTTGTTTTCAAATTTGAGAGCAAACACTGCTTAATAAGCAGCTATTTTACATAAAGCTAAAAGAATAGCTGTTAAGACTCTTTGATTGATAGGAAAGTTGCCTCTAATATTGCTGAGAAAGTGAGGGAGTTTCTCCCTATTCTGTATGCCTGCATTTTCTATTATCAGCAGCAAGAATTACCTATGCTTATGAAGGTGCTAACAGATTTTCTTCATAATGCTAAGCTGTGTACCTTCCAGTATGAGACAGAGTGCATTATTCCACCTATTAGAAATGTTTGAATGGAGAAATTCTGCTTGATACAATAAATGGGTCATAATGATGAGAAAAAGCATAAAATAAATGTTTTCTTTTTTTAAGTATAGATGAACAAGTTAAACCTGAAGTGCACCAGTTAAACTACAGCATTTCCCTTGCTATTTGTTTCTGCAAATCGCCAATCATCTACAGCCTATAAAAACTCCTGAACCTGTCACAGCTCAAACAATCACAACCAAGAAATCCCTCCTTTTGAATAAAGCATAAAGAATATTATTTTACTTTTACTTTTGAACAGTAGATCAATCTGTTTCCCATAGAATCATTTAGGTTGGAAAAGACCTTTACATCGAGTCCAACTGTGTCTGTGTAGCTATGTAACGTTTAACTTCATAGCAGCGTAATGCAGTTAAAAGACCTTAAAGGAACAACACTGTGATGCCTTAATTTTAGACCCAGTAGAGGTGTGGATCTCCCACACTTGAAACAGGCCAGATGGATATCACGATAAGGAACGTCTTCACCACCTCCATCCATTCAAACACCCAGCGCTGTGTTTTCACACGTGTGGATAACCCATGGTTATCATCATCTGTGAAAACAAACTGATTCAGCAGCAGGGCACGATTAGAGGCCTGGCTGATAACAGGAGAAGAAATTTCTCTTCTCTTCCCTCTGGCTCCTCTCCGGCAGCTCTAGGTACTGGGATGCTCCTCTCAACATGCTCCTTCCCGTATCACTTACCTTTGGGAGGAGCACCTCCAGCAGCCGGACAACTTGCAGCTGTAAAATGGGTATCTTGGAAGGGACAAACCCGTGTAACAAAGTTATCTGGGCTGTTATTTACTCCTAAGGAACGGTCTTCCTCTGTGGGACAGCTCAGTCAGAGCCAAACCAACACACGGGGCTGAAATCAGTGCATGGAAGGGAGGAAACTCCGGGAACTTTTTCAAACTCATGATTGTAAAGGTCGGAATTTCTTTCTATTCTCAGTTGGTGACTGTGGGAACACACCTTTGGTAGGAGGCACGTGGCTCAGAGCCCTGCCAAAAGTCCATTCCTGGCCACAGGGACTCTTTCAGGAGTCAAAACATTGGCTGCCTCTCCAAACTCAGTAAGGAAAATTCAGCCCTCTGGCAGAGGGGAAAGCTGTGAAGTACAAATAACCTGTCCCAGCAGGTGAAACACTCATTTCTACTGCCATTGCCGTCATTCAAAAACAATAGCAATTATGGAGCAAATTTTGTCTTCCTCGGTCTGGACAAGAAGCCTTCCTTGATATCCAGAAAGCCTGATTTTAATGGAGGGAATTTCAGAAGGACTCACAAAAAGAAAAAAACGTATCTCTTATTACAGGGTTTAAAAAAACCAACCAAGCAAACCCCACAACAAGAATAGAAATTCTGAAAATTTCTGCAACATTCTTTTAGCAGTTAACAGGAACAATGCTAGCACTGAGATGAGGGTGATTTCAGGAAATGCTGGTCCTCAGCATGAAAGAGAGGAATAATCCTCGAGCAGAGATCAAACGTAGCAGAGATTTGGAGGAGGACAAAGTTCTCTGAAGGGTGTAACTTCAGAAATGTTTGCAAATATTATTTAAGAATATGGGCTTGATACAACACATCTATGTCTGAAATATTATATATTTTCACGGCGTTACTGAACTTAGGCTTACCTCTGTAATACTTCTGATTCCTTCTTCTCTCCCCACAGAACCCATTTTTAGAGGTCAGAGTTACAGACACACCGAAACGGTCCCGCAGAGATTTTGGCCTCGATTGTGACGAGCACTCAACAGAATCCCGATGTTGTCGCTATCCGCTGACAGTGGATTTTGAAGCTTTCGGATGGGACTGGATTATCGCACCTAAAAGATACAAAGCCAATTACTGCTCCGGAGAATGCGAATTTGTATTTTTACAAAAATACCCGCACACTCACCTTGTACACCAAGCAAACCCCTTTTTGCTGCACGCCCACCAAAATGTCCCCCATAAACATGCTGTACTTCAACGGGAAGGAACAAATAATATACGGCAAGATACCGGCCATGGTTGTAGATCGCTGCGGGTGCTCATGAGATTGTTGTGAGATCCACCGCTTCATGAATTGTGGAAGCTACCAAAAAGAAAAAAAAAAGTTATACCCCCTCACCAGTCTTTGAAACTGTGAAGTTACGTACGCTAGGCATTGCCGACATCCTACATGCTGTATGATAGGCTATCGTACAGATTTAGCGCAGCACCAGCTACAGAACGTGAACTCAAGGACGATATAGTTACCTAATGGCTGGCTTTGAGCCAGTGAAAAAGAACAGCTACAATCAAAGTCACCGGAGTTCATAAATGAAGTTCTTACATCGTGAGGGAACCAATATTCAGTCATTCAGACGCAAGTTTATATGCAGGTTTCAGTACACTTGGTAATCAAAAGCAAGCTCCTTCTCATCTGAGGATGGAAGGAGTGGGCTTTGAAATCCATTTCTTCACAGCTTCACTTAGTATTTTATTTACAGGAAAATATATACTGGTAACATACACCACTACACAATAGTACCAGAATCATCCTTAAACACTTGAATATATAGTGCACAATTGTGAAATGTATCAGAGGAAATTCCACACAAATGGACAAACCCTGAAATTAGGGATGGCGTAGTATATTTAGCGTGTTTCCATTCCTTTTTCTCATTAGTTTGTTAGTAATCAATGGCAATGGTGCTACGTAAGCAGGCTGAGTAAATAGAGAGACAGTTTTCTAAGTGAAAGAATTTAGGATAATAATGAATTTGCCCTATCCTCAGGTACACTATTCAACATTCGCAAGAAATATTTTTTAAAAGAAAAGAAATAGTTTTCTAGACATAGTAAACCAAAAGGCAGCAGAGAAGGCTAACATGAGAATCACAGTCCCACCTAATAACCTGCCTTTGCAACATTACCGTTTGCACTATGATAAACCAATGCAAATAGTTGGTTGCTACAGATATTGTTTAAAAAACCACTTTGATATAACTGACTTGTGTAATATGTATGCATCAATATTTTGTAAATAAATGTTTATTTTTTAATCACTGTTGGTATATGTTCATGGCAAGAAAAGAATGAATTTAACCTGTACTTTAGTTTAATAAACAAGAACAATAATCTCTTCATAATATAATTTCCTGGAATTTAATCACAAATAACATGTAGGAACAATGCAACAAAGTAAACCATATGTTGAGAATTATACTACATTTTATATGTTTTTTACATTGGTATGAGCCATCTGTGATAAATGATGGGTGTTGACATGTTTATAAGGTTCTTTGGGTTACTGTTTTTATGGTAATTTTCATCCATAACTGATTTTCCGTACTTTGAATGTTATGTCCATAAATAACGATGATACCACAAAAGATTGCTATTAAATGCATTTTATTATATTTAAAAGTTTGCAGCAAAGTATTATCTTTATTTTAGTAAACATAGGACATGGATTTCTACAAAAAATCTGTACATTTTCCTTATGGTAAAAAATTATTAATTGAAATTAAAAACAATTATTTACTATAAAGTCAATTTCATTTCACATGTGAAATAGAACGATAAAACAGGTGTCTGTTAAGACAACGACATCTTCATGTTAGTTTGATACACACTTTTGTTATTCTCCAGAATTCAGTTTTGAAATTTCCTTTGTGTAAAACCACCCTGAAATTGCATAAATACTTGAGCTTCTTTATTTTTCCTCTTTCATATATTTTCTGCCTAGGTGGTAAATATTTTGTATTAAGTTTTCTACTTTTTTTTATTTGTATGCAAGGACATTAAAATGTAAAGTTCGAGCGACGAGATTTAAAACTTAAAAGCAAACAGATTTTCTACGTTTTCTTTTGAACAATTAGGAGTTCTGCTAAAGCTGCATCCGAGCACCAAGCAGATGTTCAGCTTCTGATGGAGTTCATCAGAGCAGGTCTCTGGGGCCCTTAAATACACTTTCAATTTAGTTTCCCACAAAACACAATCAGAGTAAATAAAAGATAATTTAAAATTCTCAGAATACGGAGTCTTGGTGAAGCCACAAGAACTAAAAGTATAACACAATTCCTTCCCCTCCAAAAAACAAGGTTACAGAATTAAGGGAGAAACCCGAGTTTTGCTGAGGTTAACAGCAAAACTTCCCCTGGCCTTAAGGGAGACCAGCGTTTTGCCCTTTGACTTTTAACTCGTGACATTCTGGCACCAGATAGTCCCACGCTGCTCATATGAACTATCAATAGCATCTCTCTGCATGAGGCATACCAAAAGCCTCCTAAACCATTCAGAGACTTGAAATTAACTTCCATTGTATACTGTGGAGTTAGACCTTCACTAGCTTTAACCGACTCAGTTCAGATAGCAGAGGTGCGGCAGATGGATTTTGGAACTGACAGCAAACAAAATATATTCCCAGCCTGCACCAAAGTCCTGTTACAATCACGCATGATCATTTTTACTCCTGATAGCTAAACTAAAGCTAATGCAAATTCAGTTATCCACATTTAAGTGGCTCCATTGGCTGCCCAGTAATAACTGTACCCTGCACAAACGTGGCCACAAGGGGTGGGATTTTTTTTTTTTTTTTTTTTTTTTTTTTTTTTGCTGGTATTGGTGAAAACAAAAACAAACAAAAACAAACCAAAAATGAGAAAAGAAATAATACAAATTCCCAAAAGCATCTATTCCAACCAGAATTTCATCTTGACCTTCAGATAAATTTCATTCCATGGAAATTTTATGCAGTGTGTGTCCTTCATATTTTGCTAAACTTGACATTATTGTAGAGCAGTCCTGGCTCCCATGTTTTTGATACTGACCTCCCATACAAACGGGTACTCAAGGAACACGCTTGGGGCTTTGGAGTTCTTGATTTTAGCTGCTGAGTGATTCACAATGAATGTGTTTATTGTCAACCAATTTGAGATGGCAATGATTAATTCAGTTCTTATTGTTACATCCTTACATTTCCAAGGCTCAGGTCCTAGAGACTTCAGCAGCATCCGCAAGTGCTTCACATGTCACTCAAATCTCACCGTTAAACTGCATACCCAGAAAGACAAAAACAAGTAACGAGGGACAATTTCCAAGAAATAAGCAGCCTCATTGCCCTGCCTGGCATTGTCAGAACCCCACAGGAACAACGCAGGTAGAATCCAGCTTTCCAAGGCAGTGTTCAAGTGCCCCGAGACGTGTGAGCACGCCTGCAACAGGGCAGTCCCTCATCTCAATTTTGCTTCGACTCTTCCCCTTGGCTCTACCACCTAACTCCTCCCCTCTCAACACAAGCCAGGTCTCTTTGCCAGCGCTGTTCTACCCCTACCTCTGACCCAGTTCCAGCACACTGTGGTTCAAGTAGAACTTCCCCTCCCATTTTTGGTGGCATCTCCCAGCCCACATCTATCCCCAAGACACCTCACATTCTGCCCTGTATCCCCTTTTGCAGGGGGATCAGCCCCCCAGCGGTATTGCCCCCTGCCCGTTAACCAGATCCAACGCATCCTGCTTCTGCTGAATGCTGCGGTTTCCAGTACACTCAAATGGAGCCTTTGGGGAATTTAACAGCTGACACAGAAGTTATCACCACTAAGCACATGTGAACAGAAATTTTTCACAGATGTACTGTTTTGCTGAATATGAGCAGGTTTCAAAGAAACAACTAAAGGCCAACTCCATTCATAGCTTTAGGTAGCTTTTCCTCAATTCTGTGGAGTCCAGGTTTGGTTTTTGTGGTTGTTCATTGGTGGTTTGGATTTTTTGCAGGTTTTTTGGGGTGGTTTCTTTTTTAATCAGGGAGATTATTGAATTGACTCATTCTTGGATGCGAATGAGCTCTTTTGGCTAAAGGTCTTAGGAAAGAAATCAGACTAAGACTAGGCTTGGACAGTTCAGTCCAGGCAGTTACATTTTGTTAAAGTTACAGCAAGACAAAGCAGGGTATTATTATGTGAAGTACTGGACAGACAAACTTAATAACCAAGTGACCCCACCTCCACTTACAAATTTAGTTAAGAATAATTCAAAAAAGTTAGGAAATAGTAGGTTTATTTCAAAACACCGTACCTATATAATTGAGCAAAAATGTAATTAAGAACCTTAGTTATCTGTTTTAACTGACCCCAGTCAGCCTTGTGCAAGCTGTGCTTGCACTTTAGCTTCATCCCAACAATGTTGTCTGCAGCAAGTAGATACCTGTACGTTCACCTAACACCAAGACACACAGCAGAGAACCACTCAGTAAATTCCCAATGTGACTGCATCCGCTTCTCTACGCAACTTTCCCCTGCAAGCAGTAAGAACATAACTCTCATTCAAAATGCATGTGTAGCATGTTTGAATCCATAAAAATGAGATGTTAACAAGCTCTGGAAACACCGAAGCACCAATTCTCTCTCCTGTTTAGTTTATAAAAGCCCTGATGAGATACAAAGGAAGAAGTCAGGGCTACAGACCAAGTTCTCAGTTTGAAAAGGCAAGAAGTACAGCTCTGTTCGCTCTTGGCTATTTCTGAATACTCACAAAATAAGTGATAGTGCCAGCATCTGCCAAAGCAATGTTGTGGAAAAAAAAGCAATGGAGAAGTGCAAATGTACAGTTCATTCAACAGTAAACTACTGCAATTAATTACCAGGTGTATTGACAAATTAGGCAGAATCCTCCTCTTTGGTGGCTGGACAGGGTGAATCATAGAATCACAGAACGGCCTGGGTTGACAAAGACCATAGTGATCATCTAGTTTCAATCCCCTCGCCATACGCAGGGCCGCCAACCACTAGACCAGGCTGCTCAGAGCCACATCCAGCCTGGCCTTGAATGCCTCCAGGGATGGGGCATCCACGACCTCCCTGGGCAACCTGTTCCAGTGTGCCACCACCCTTTGGGTGAAAAACTTTCTCCTAATCTCTAACCTAAACCTCCCCTGTCTTAGTTTAAAACCATTCCCCCTTGTCCTATCACTATCCACCCTCGTAAACAGGCGCTCCCCCTCCTGTTTATAGGCTCCCTTCAAGTACTGGAAGGCCGCAATGAGGTCTCCCCGGAGCCTTCTCTTCTCCAAGCTAAACAAGCCCAGTTCCCTCAACCTTTCCTCACAGGAGAGGTGCTCCAGCCCTCTGATCATCTTAGTGGCCCTCCTCTGCACCCGCTCCAAGAGCTCCACGTCCTTCCTGTGCTGGGGGCCCCAGGCCTGGACACAGCACTGCAGATGGGGCCTCACAAGAGCCGAGTAGAGGGGTACAATCACCTCCCTCTCCCTGCTGGCCGCCCCTTTTTTAATGCAGCCCAAAACACAGTTAGCTTTGCAGGCTGCAGGCACACACTGCTGGCTCATATCCAGCTTCTCGTCCACGAGGACCCCCAAGTCCTTCTCCACAGGGCTGCTCTCAAGGACATCTTCCCCCAGTTTGTATAAATACCTGGGGTTGGCCCGACCCAAGTGCAGCACCCTGCACTTGGCCTTATTAAACCTCATTAGGTTTACACGGGCCCACTTCTCCAGCCTGTCCAGGTCCCTCTGGATGGCTTTCCTTCCTTCCAATGTGTCGACGGCACCACTCAGCTTAGTATCATCCGCAAACTTGCTGAGGGTGCACTCGAGGTATGAAGAACTATTGCAGTGGGTATTCGACTGTCTGGTTTTCAGTACTGCAGAAGTACAGATGACAACAAGCCTTGAACCCCTCTGCAAATGAGATGTCAAGATCACCAATGAGCTTTGCAGCATTTTAGATGTAAAACTGTCCGACTTTCACCAGCCTTGCCCCCTAAGGTTTTCTGAGGCTATAGGAAAGACTGTTCCTTTTCTTCAGAAGTGGACATAATTCTCTCTAAGCATGCTTTCAAAATAGCAGTTTGCAGAGAAAATAAAATAGCTTAGTGTCCATGAGTCAACCTGTGATGCATCAGTTCTTAACCCAGAGGCTATTTGTGCTCTAAATCTAATTATGCATCCAAAGTAACCAGTGACCCTAAAAGCTATTACCTTTTGTCCTCGTAGAAATGTCTTTCACTGCTAGTCAAAACCAAATTTAATTTCAAACCTGTTACTTTTCCATTATATTTACCATACTACCTTGAGTCCTTTAATAGCCATTCCCTCTTCAAGAGCTGAAAGGATTCAGCTCGAATGAATCCTGCCTGTGGAAAGGCAAAGGGACAAGTTCTGGCTTGGCCAGTCTTTTCTGTCACTTCTGATGAATGCTGTAGGACCTTTGGGTGAGATTTGGTTAGGATCTCTGGTTAGAAAAGCATAATAATGCTTGGTTTTGGCAGGAAACGCAACTTATGTGCCAGGTTTCACCAGTAAAATTAACAAGAGCCCTTAAAGATTATGATGGTATGGGAAGATTATCCAGGAAAGCATTATGGAGGCATTACTTGGCAGACAGCTTCCACAAAACTTTTAAAAAAGGAGTTTGGGAGGCAATTGTAACACAAGCAGAACAATATACTGAAATCACATAAGGTGTAACATTCATTGTAAAGCAGTCATGTGCAAAGGATGGTCTGCTTCTATGTACTTGAAGGAACTGAGCATAACACAAAAACTGAAATTTTCAGGAGTTAAATCATTTGATGGGACGTAACCAAGACAGCAAGAAAGGTTTTTATCTTCCCAAATCCAGGATGACACTGGAGGCATTTGCTAAACTTTGACTTCCTCTACCATAAGAATGCTTAAACTGAAAAGGTCTGTTCTTTGCCAAGATTAAAAGATGTTTTAAAGCAAATTGAACTTAATCATAACCTTTTGCATCATAATCAGAACACGTAGCAATCCAAAATGTAATTACTCATGATGTGGCTGATAGTTTGTAGTTAAGATTATTCGATTTATGAACTCTTCCTGCAGAAATACCATCAAAATTTTTATTTTCCTCATTAGTTTTTCACCTAGGAGATGAGCAATTACCTTCCCAACCAAGCAATAATATTAAGGGAGATAGAGCCCTGAAATAATGCTTTTTCTTAAGCATCATACACAACAGGATGCAGAGCAAAGACTTTCTTAATGCTTTAATATCTGCACCTTTGAGTTAGAGGTTTATTCTGATTTTAGTCAAACAGCAATCTGCTCTCTAACATTTTCATCATCATTTTTCGCATTGTTTTTCATGAAGTTTGGTAATGCTGACATATGAAACAGCAAAACTGAACACCTGGCTGTCACGCATTATAGCATCAGGTTGCAGCTTTGCCTCGCGCACGGCGCCAGGTGGTCGCAGCAGCGGAGGAGCAGGAGGCACGTCAAACACATGCCTTTGGGCTGAGCTCAGCTGCCTACTGTACCCTGCTGCCATCAGGGATAGCGCAGCATAGGTGCTAGTTCAGGAAAAAAAAAAAAATCACGTTGCTTTGCTGCTCTAGGTGACACCTACCTCAATACTCTTGAAGCTTCACCTCACCCCTCAGCCAGAGGTTTCCAGTCAGTTGTGTTGCTCACCCATTGCAGTGTGGAACAACAAATCCCATAGGATTCCAGTAATGATCATCGTCTGCCCAGAGGTACCGAAAAGTACGAGTTACTCCAACGAACAACAGCATAACTTTATCATAATTGAGTATTTTCCTTTGAGACAGCACATTAAAATTGGGCTTTTCCCCAAAGCAGAAACATGGCTTTAAAGTCACGTTACAATACGCAGCCACAGCACCAGAATTTTGTATGCTGAACTATAGTCAGATCTCATGGATTTGTCATCACAACACTATGTATCAACAGTTGCCAAAAAACTTGACAAATCCAACTAATCAAATTTATTTAATCTGGCTTTGTTTGCTTGTTTTTTCTCCAGGGGAAGTTCATTCAGACAGAACATCTCATTTCTAGTTACATAATTTTTCTAGGGTGACAGAGAAGGCAGCTGCCCCAAATATTATCTTCTGAGGCCACTGTGTTGTTTCTGAAATATTCTCAGGCTACTTGCCTCACCTTTTATTTGTTAGCTTTTATATATTGCTTGTCACTTATTTATTAATCTACTCTTCTGTATTGATGTCTTTTAATTTTAGTTTTCCAATATCTTGTCAAAACTGGAAATACTATTAAAGCATCCTCACAGATTTCTCTTCTGATTTCTATGACCACCTTACCCTTCTTGTTCCCAAACAACTGTCTCAACTTTCCTTATTGACCAACTCATATCTAGACTCAAGCTCTAGTTGCCATAAAATTATAAGCCCAAAGGTGACTATCATCTTAAGCTTCTTTGCTTGTCAAAATTTTATCTGCTGTTAAAATTATCTTTTTCCTTACTTTTTTTAAAAGCTCCTTCTTTATTAATGAAAAAATTCATAGTAAAGTTTAAAAAGTGCATTAAGATTTTCAGATTTCAAGGAAAAAAATCCAGAAAAAAACCCTAGGTTTTTAGTACTTTATCCCCATGAAAAACTTCTGGAGGGATTAATTCACTTATTCATATTTAAAAAGAGTAGTTTTAGGAACATTAAAATTTTTTTTTCAAAGGTATTTTTCAATAAATTTACAGTCTTAACCATTAGTGAAGAAGGTATTTATTGGTGACTTTTCCTACATATTCTTTCATCACACGTAATGAACAATACTGAATTACTTTTTACTGGCTCTTATTTTGGAGCACAAATTTTAGGCAGCAAGGCATTGGTCTAGTAAGAGATCCTGCACAGACCTGTGCCTTTTACCGCCCTTTTCTTCTGGCAGCAGTGATATTCCCATTACCTTACATTTGTCTGTGTACTTGTGTGAAGACTGCTGGCCTTTACAGAACACTTCAGAAACCTGTAGCTGCCCATGGCTGCCCACTTTTAATCTCCCACTACATCTGTACAAGATTTCATTTGACTAGATCTGCATTAACTGTCACTACTACTACACAATATACAAGTCCTTTTTTTCTGAGCGGACTGAAAACAAATTATGCCTACAGAAGGTACAATGCAATACTCTGTATCTGTTGTTTGGATTAGATATGGCTAAACTTCAGATCTTTAGCTGAAAAAGAACCAAAAATTGGTTCCACAAATTTCTTTCGACTGTGGTTAAGAAGGAGCGTAGTTAGAACAAAATGAGATTACTCGGTTTTGGCCATGCAGCCTTCACGAGGCTTTTCCAGATCCGCTCCCACGGACCCTCATTCCAGTTCAGAAGCCAATTGTTCCTTGGCAGAGTTGCCATGGATCCCGCTCAGGGATTTAGCAACACCTTCTCCACCAGCTCCCAGCAAACACCAGTGTCTCCAGTACAGGCACAGCCTGCTTACACCACAATGTGTAAATTACCCGTATTAGATCCTGCCCATGACAATGACAGGAAGGGTGGGGTGCTGCGTGAGTTGAGATTGAGCTCTTCTAACTGTACCTGATACTGTATTTTCACAATAAAAAGTTAAAGCTTCTTGTAAGTAGAATATGCAGTTACAGACTAGACAGACAAATCGGACCTAGGCATAATCGACTTGATGCAAGAGCAACAGTCAAGATGCTGCAGCAAAGAGCTGGATGTCTGCCTGCAAGGGAGCTGCCCAGGACTGGGCACTTGAGCATCTCTCACTAGAGCCAGTGAGGGTGAATCAGCCTGGGCTGGTCTAACACGTCTCCTGTTTGCTTGCCTCCCAGTTTGTTCTTTCTACTCATCCACAGAGAGACAAAACTATCCCTGCTCCACGAGGCACATACCCAAGGCAAGAGGACGTGGTTAGTACATGGCAAGGAAGCCAGGTCTCAAAACCCAGCTTCACTCTCAAACGTGCCACCACCTGCAGAAGGTCCTGACTTCCCCATACATACTTGACCTACATAGTTTCTGCATGATTTTAGAAGTGACAACAACTCATACATGGTTTATAAAAAAAAAAAAGTATTAAAGTTTCATTTAAACAGTTAAAACCAATTGCATTTGTATGAGGCCTACGTAGGTAGAACAAGGCTCTCTTCTGACAGGGAGAAGTAGCAAGAGTGCTGTAAATGGCTTTAAACTTCCTGTATTCAACATGTAATTTTACATTCGACACAAAATGTAAGTTTTCAAGTAGCCTACAGATAATACCCAGAAGGTCATGTGAAAAAATTATTATAAAGTCATGAGATAACTGATCTCCATCTTACGCCTAAAATTGTTTCTGTCGCAGGATCCACAACTGCCTAAGTCTTTTTATCCCTAACACCAAATCTGTCCTACAAAGGTACAACTACATAACACAACATTCTTTTGGTTCTCCTTCCCTTTTACCCAACTGCCTTCTGCTGCTGCTGTTTTGGGTTTTGTTGTTGTTGTTTTGTAAGGGTTTTTTTGGTTCTTTTTTTTTTTTTTTTTTTGGGGGGTGGGGGCGGTGTTTTGCTTTGTTTTTTGTGGTTTGGTTGGGGTTTTTGTGGTGGCTTTTGTTGTTGTTTTGTAAGTGTTGGGTTTTTTTAAACATATGGGAAGCCTTCTAAGCTCTGTGTTTCTGTTCTGGATAAATGCACTCTCAAGCTCTGGGATAATTCTCCTAAAGCACTACTACCTAATGTGGAATAAGTAATTATATATTAAGTGAATGGTATAGATTAATTCACCAGCTAGAGGAATAATATTTTCATCCTTCCAGTTAATTTTTAAGTCTTTTCTCATCATTCTATAATGATTTTTTCTTTAATATTTGACCTTTTAAAATAATGTGTGGCCAGCATGAATAACTGGAAGAGTTATTGGAATTATTACAAAAAAAAAATAGTCAGAGAAAGATTCTTTCTTTTGTCTGTCCAGATGGTCGTATTTAAGTAAAGAGTAGAACAATGAATAAAACCCCCTTGACAAAACTCCATGACAAAATCATGGAGTGGAATCTGAATTTCAAGACCATTATTTCATAAGTGAAATGGAAGTCTTCAGTCCCAGATTTCAGTTGTGCTAAAATACTCAAGTCTTTATTCTACGTATGTGGAAAGAATGTAAGAGAATATTGCCATTATGATGGCTTGCTTTAACACACTGTAGAGATTACTACCAATAAATGTATTTCATCCCAGGAATTCAGTTTGGAATACCATGAAATCTACATGGGCAATTGGATGGAAACACACAAACATTTATTTGACCTGCTATTCAGAAACCAGGAGTCTAGATGGATATTTTTAATGCTTTTTTATATTTCACATATTTGGGATTAAAGGGAAGTCTGACTATACATTAACCTCTGGGTGGGGAAGTCACTCTAGCATGAAGCTTCAGCTTCAGCATTATGCCACAGTCTTGTTCCTGCTTAGGAGTTCAACCCAGAACAAGCTATAACTTATATTACGTTATTCTTAGAGTGCAAAATTCCATTGTTCAATGCCGTAAGTGGCCCTATTCTGAGACTGTTGACCAAGCAGCCCTCAAGAACTACAGAAGATTTTTTTTCTCAGCTAATGCACAGCCTCACTCATCAGTGCAGGGCTTGCTCTAAAAATGGAAGAATAATGAACTCATTTTCCCATGACCCTGAACAGTGCTATACAAATAAGAAAATCAGAAAAACTCATCTTACAGTTGAAATAAGTATTGTAAAAAAATTATGAGAATGTATATTTGTCACTCAAAACTCACATTTGCAATAAAACTGTAAATCATGTTGTAGAATGCTACAGTAGAATTGCTCCGTAACCATAAACATAGTAAGTTGCATACTTCAAGGATGTATTTTTCATATCATTGTGAGCACGAACTTGCATTGCCACAGACTAGGTTACACATCCACTCTGACCAAAGGGATACCCTGTTATCTTCTGCACCACTGTTCAAAAACTCCAGACCATTGTGAGATTCTAAAAGCAGACTTTGTGATTTGTACTAGTGACAGTAGAGCCACATGAAGTACTGTACAAAGAAGCAGAGATGTAATTCCAAATAATTCACAGATGACTTAACAGTATTATCCTCTTTACCAGCAATTAATCTAATAATTTCCCTGTAGAAAACTAAAAGCACTAGATACCTAGATTAATTCATACATAGAATATTTGCAAAATATTTATACTGAAAGACCATGCTTTCTAAATGTGTCATGTAGATACAAATGCATATCATCATCACGCAATGGCACTAATGAAAATAACCTTAATGAAAAAGTGAAGTGTAAAAGAGCTTCTCTTTCCAACTGAAGATCTCACAATGAAACTGTGACCATCCTATAGCAACAGCACAGTCACCATATAGTCTTATGGAAGATCTTCCATTCCTCTTCTGAGGACACCCTGCATGAACTGCTGAGGTCTGGAAATGTACCTCTGGCTATAGCAGCTGTTCTTAACCTCATCAGAGGTGTTAAGAAATTAGAAGCAGCATCCTTTCCATTACTCTGATTCACACTTTGATTCCTAGCTAGCTTTTAAAACAAAACCATGCAAAAGTCTACCTTCATGATTAAATCATATAAACATTTGAAACTATCACGACCACAGGATGGTGAAAGGTAGGTTAAAAGCTAAGACATGCTCCAGACTTTATCTTTTTGAGAGACTGTGACACTCTGGGGGCACACAAACAGCTCCCCTCTCATCTTCCTGCAGTTTCTGGTCATACACTCAATAGGTTTCCCAGGATAACTGTATCTCCGCTTGCCCTGCAACAAGCAAGTCAGTAATCACTCTTAAAACTAAAGCAAGTATTTGTGTATACAGAAGATTTTATCCTAATCAACCACATCCCAAAACATTCCCATTCCTGTTAGTACATGATAAAATGAAGAAGCAATATAAAGGAAGACTGAGAAAAGTTACCCTAAACAGATTTGAGACCATTAAGCAGTGTCAGCAAAACCCAACTACTAGTGAGCTTTATCTTCAAGGCAGTGGAGGACATGCAACAGAAAATCATCCTTCCAGAATGCATTAAAATATTGTTACTAAAAAAACCCATCAAGAAGTGCATACAGCTCTTAAAGCTGGTATGACAGTAGATACATGCACATATGTGAAAATTCCAGAGCAAAGACGTTCTAAAATACATCACAGTGATTTAGGAACATATCTGCAATACCACACGATATACAATATAACTTCCTAATACCACAAAATGATGAAAACTCAAAAGAAATAAAAATGAAATGTTTTCCCACTTTTATCATGCACTCTACAGCATATTTAGGATTTTCTGGCTTTGACTATTCTATATTCCTTGACTAACTTAGGTTCCCTACTAAATGTACACCCTGCTATAGCAGAAGGATCCTACGCCATTGGATACCTTGAGAAAAAAGAAATTCCCTACCATGGAACTGAAGAGAATATTAGAATCTTAAAATATCTTAAGCATTTCAGTGAGGATACAGCAATAATGGAAACACAATGTTTGCTTTGGAAAGTACTATTTCAGAAGGTGAATTGGCTTCAAGAGCAGTAGGAAACTGCAGTACCCTAAAACTTCTTTTTTTTTTTTTTCCCCTTCTCCTCCCTCCACATCAAGCTAGTTTACAACAGTGTACCTATCCTGCAGGGGCAATGTATCAGTGTGCAATGGGAACCCTGTCCGTGGAAATCCAATTTCAAATCAAGCTACCTGAACCAAGTCACAACATGTGCAAGTTCAATACTTCACCTTGAAGCAGTACATCTTCTCTGAGCGTACCAGTGCAAAGATTCTCCCAGGATTTTAGAACAGAATAGAATCATTCAGGTCGGAAAAAGACCTCAAGGATCATCAAGTCCAACCGTCAACTCAACACCACCCAACCCACTATTTTGACCATCTCTGAGTGCTCCTTTGCAATTTAGATAAAAACTTGCTGCGGTGTTTTCTTCAAGACTTCACGTCACCTCAAAAGAATGCTGTCAACACCTAATCTCACAGTGTAGAGAGCCAAACATTTCACAATCTGTTCGTTTTTCTGAAGCTGTTTGTCACTGATACCCATCCTATATTCAATTGGAAATTCAATTTCCATCCCTAGAGGTAAAAAACTATCAGGTGATTAAAAAAAGCTGCATTGCTTCATGTTGCAAGTGACATACTAATAGCAGAGACTTAGTGCTACTCATCAAGAAGACAAACTGCAAATGCTCCTTCAGAATAAAACATTACAGAAGAGCTATTCCAGAATAACCTCTGCAGGTGGACACTTGGTTTTTAGGACAAAATGCTCTTTAATTCTGGAAGAGCTACTCCTCTCAAATGTAACATTCAGAAGAAAGGGAAAAACATCTAGAAAATGGGATAAGAATGGATAACACATCATCATTGCCACCCCCATGACCTACACAAAGAGCAGCCATGCAACACAAAGTATTTTTTGTACAGTTGCCAGCTTCTCAGCCTTCCTCCAGGACCTTAGTGTAGTTTTTGCCTATTCTTGCCTTTCCATAAAGGCACCCATTATTTGTTTTATGTTGAGCTCTGATGGACTCTCAACAGTGATCTGCTACTTTTAGTTTTTCTTCATATACTATCTACCATGGATGCTCTAGGAGAGCCATGAGCCAGGGAACTCCTCTGTTCTGGGGAGTGGAGGGTTGGGAAACTGAGACCCCCACAGCTTCCCCCACGAGGCCACCACCACTGTGTCACCTCCCAGGTTTCATGGACTGGACAGGTACAGAAATTATTTAAACAGGGCTAACATAGAAGAAATTTGCATGGTTCTATCACTACACCCTGTGCATTAATGAAGAAGTGACAGTAAAAAACAAAACAAAACAAAACATGAATTTTTAAACTATCAGCAAAAAGCTGCAGACTCCCAAAATAAAATAACTTGAAAGACTTCAGTTTTTCTGCATAAGTACCAAACACACATAAACATGATTTTGCCTCATCTTGCCAAAAGGTTGTTGAAAAAGGATGCAGAGTAGCAGGAAGCAATGACTTTGAGGATCCTGCAGGCATCCATGCATTACTCCGAATCCTGTTCCTGTAATGGAAAACCATCCTGGTGAAAGGAGACACCTGCTTTTCCGCAGCACACAGTTCCCCTATGGGCCATGCATAATCTGATACACTCCAGTAGTGGTTTTCATCCTTCTGAATCCAGCAGTAATCCAATTTAAAATCCAGAATGGATTTTCCAAGGTAATAAATTATACCTATTATTAACATAAGATATTTGGACAAATTTGTCTTTTCAAAATTAGCTAGAGTTTTCTAAATACTTGGGTAATTGGTCAATACTGTCTATTTTGGCATCCTGCTTTTAGTATTGACATGATGTTATTCAAGCTGAAATACAACTCAGAAACAAGGTAAAATAATATACTGCATTAAAAAGACTATGTTTATGTTTGATAGCTCACATTGTTATATGTTGAACCAAACATTTAGAAACTAAATGGGGAAACACTGGGAAACTAAAAACATTAGTGGAAAGCTAAACCACATTATATATTTAGTACTGGCACATGAATAGATTTCCCTAGTCCAGAAGTCCAGGGCCAGAAGAAATAGTTGTTAATAATAACCTCTCTCTAGTTAGACTTCTAAACCAAGTGGTCCTGTTCCAGTTGTTTTATGCATGCTATACTGAATTAAAAATAATAATCCTCAGCTGGTTAGTGATGCTTTTGCCTTCTTGCTTTCCTTCTAGCCTCGGGAACATTACAATCTTTGCTGTGCAGGTTTTTATAAGACATGTAGATGTTACATGCATAAAAATAGATGCTCTGAATATAAGGCAGTGATAGCAAGAAGCTCAGTCAACACATCGAAATCAAACATGTTTCCAGGCACCTGCAGCATGAACCTACTGAAGCCAAGAAATGCAGTTTGAAAACAAATTACTACTCGTTTTCTAATTAGCATTTGTCTAGAAACTGTCACTAATTGTCCTAGATTAGGGACTGCAGTTCTGCTGCAACTTTATGCAGCATCTACAGCAGAATTCTAGTGCTACAACAGTAACACTGGAAAACAATCATGAGCTGATATCAGACTGTCCCGGTTAGTGGTCCATTTCCAAAGGCCACTGGCCACATCAGAGAGCAGCAGTATTGAGAAGTTCAGGGTAAGGCCCTTCATAGCTGTAGCTCAGGACTTCAAGTGATACAGGCTTAAAAAAAAATTACCTGAAACTCAATCAGCAGCCCAGAGCTCTTTCAAAGGGTTTGCATAAACGATAAATGTACACTCATTTCAAAAAAAAAAAAAAAAAAAAAAAAAATTAAAATTTCCTTTTTGTAAAGCCTTTTGCCAAGTCTATTTGATGAGTTTATTTGAGTATTATTTTAAGTGGCTATATTCATTTCAGCAACACAGAATGGATAATAAAAATCATTCAATATCATTGCCTTTCCAGCTGCAGTTCTAGCTGAAATATTAAGCTATCACATAACAGTGGCAGCTCTCCAGGGAGGGGAAAAAAAATGTTTTGCACCTGTTTACAAATGTATTTAGTTATTATTCATCATTACCTTGACTGTACATCTGATTAAATAGATTTAATGCCAGACTCGGTATCCTTTATGACTGCTTCAATGCCCTCTTAAAGTCAAGCTTAAATCTTTACTTTCTAAATGACAGGGAAGCCCAAAGGCACTTGCCATTTTGTTTTCTTGCATCAGTCCAGTCTTCTCTGGTTTAAATAAATCCTTATATACATTCATTCAACATCTTGTCAAAGATCTTTGAAGTGACCCATCTGCCAACCTATGTCAAACACACAAACTCTGCTTAGATGCCCTTTTTCCGACAGAAACCACATCACTGAAGATTATAATTTGCTACTGATCTTACTCCTCAGCTTCAGCAACTTACACAAGCATCCTTCCAAGTGCAGGTACAGAGGCAAATGGCATTTTTATTTACACAAACACTGACCTGCCCCTCTTCCCATTTTTAGCATTACAATTTTTTACATTACAGCATTTTACAGTCTTTTTTTTCTAGGACTTTGAATCATGCTTGAGTGATTTTGAAAGAGTTACACAACTTGGGAATTGAAATCAAAAGCACAAACCAAACATGATGACAACATTTCGTTATTTTGGAGCCATAATATGATGTAAGGAACTACTGGGAAAACTTAAAATTAATATAGTTCCTTTACTGAATCTTGTCCAAGATACTGACATCACTGCAAAAACCAAAAAATATAAGATGTTGTTTGAGGAGCAAATAGGATCATAATGAAAGTGTAATGAATTTCACCATACCAAGACTCTGATTAATTCCAGTCCCCACTTAGCAGCTATGGCCAGTGTATTTTCCCTTAATTTGTCATACTATCGCCTGGTCCTAAAGAATGTGATAAAAAATTATAAAGCAATAGATCTTGAAAATGTTTTGCCCACACAGATCTGCACAAGCTGCATATTTGCTATACACCTGCAACCAGATTTTCTTGGAATAAGTGTTCCTTTAGGTATGACTGTACCTTGTTTGCCCTCCTTACTGCTTTTCATCAGGGTAGCAGAGCCTTCACTGCACTTCAGCATGGTTGGTTGGGTTTGTTTTGGGTTTTTTGTTTTTGTTTTTGTTTTTTTAACCCAGACTTCAGAGTTTTGAATCTGTATTTCTTCAGCTAATTGGGATGGGGGGAGGGGGTGGGGCTGTGTGTTAGAATGAGGATCATTGCAACTATACACAAATTTACTTGAAAGGCATATACCTATTTCAGCATAAATGAAATTTATTCCCCACACAATTGCCCACAGACTTTAATCTATGTGATTCAAAGGTATTCTACATTGAGCTTCAAGACAGAAAAGTGCTATTTGAAGAGTGAGGAGAGCAAACTACCAATCCTTCGTACAACTCTGCATCAATAGGTAAAGGAAATTAATGCATGAATCTAACTCTAAACAGCAATACCTGAAAAAAAGCCAAGGAGCTGCTGTAGTTCCCAGGGAAGTAGCAGGGACTGTGTGAGCCTCAGAGGGACAGGGACAGGGCTTTAATATGTTCCTTGTTATTTGATAGCTAGTCTTAATATAGTTAGAAGAGTTTGAAACAGATGAAGGCTGGCTTTATCAAGACAGGATTGATAAAGCCTATTACTCCTTTTATGGAGCAGGCACAAAGCCATGGAGGGTATGAAAAAGGTCTAGGAAATACCAAAAACAATTCAGTTTTTTCTACATTGTACCACAAAAACCTTTTCACATAGAGAACATGAAATTTAACATGGTTCAGAATAAAACATGGGCTTTGAGAGGAAAAACAGAAGATAAATCATCTGGTTACACTGGAAGTCTAAAACTGCCTTTTACAGAAACTTGAGAACATACCTACATCTTCTTGCAACATAGGATATGAGAGATTTTCCACAAGATCCTTTCCAAATCATCTCTTGCAGCTAAAGCAATAGTCATACAGAAGGCAATCACAGAATCATAGACTGGTTTGGGTTGGAAGGGACCTTACAGATCATCTAGTTCCAACCCCCTTCCATAGGCAAGGACACCTCCCACTAGATCAGGTTGCTCAAAGCCCATATTAATTTAAAATTCCTAGTATCAAGTAGGCGGTTTCTCAGTATGGGTCCAACACAACAGACACGTGAGGCTTCTTACAAGTTCCTAGCCTCTGATGGAGCTGTGGCTTCCCAGAGGGCAGCCATTGGGAGCACAGGACAGTGTGCCATCAAAGTGCCTGGAAAGGATGTGGACAGCGGGGACTCTGTCCTACACAGCTCAGAAGTAAAAAAAAAACAACAAAAAAAACACGACAAAAAACACCCACACACACACACACAAAAAAAAAAAAAAAAAAAAAGGCATTTGGTGCTAGAACAGCCCATGAAGGCAAGAACAGGAACATTGAGGAGATGATCAGTCCTGAGGGCAAGGCAGCCCATAATACTCAGGCCAGCAGGGAACATGAAATACTGCAAAAGTGGGTTGGAAGAGAAGATGATGTGGTTGAAGGCCCTTATCTTTAGTTCTTCAGATACAAAGGTGAAGAGGGCATTCACAGTGTAGGTGGTGGCAGTACTGGAATAATCAAACCTTACAGCTGCAGGACTCGTACAAAATTGCATTAGCATACATACTAACACAAGAATTTTCATATTTCCAGAATGAAGTGTGCATTAGTTCTCTGCATATTTTTTACTTATTTCAAATTACACCTTCAGCTCTTGGCGTCCAAGAGCATCACAACACACTCTTCACCAGTCACACAGACTTTCCATATTTTAAGATGCACGTAAGCTGGAAGCCCAAGGAGATGCAAGCAACAGGGTGGTGTTATTCTTTAGATACACACCTCAACTGCTGTTGTGTTTCAGCACTGAAACAGAGAGCATACAGAGAATTCTTCTGTAACAGTGATTTTCCACACATTACAACTTGCACTAAGGTGAAATGGACAAGTGAGGCATCTGAAAGGAGCAAGTAAAGGATAAATTCCATTTTACTAATGCCTTTTGAAAAAAATGAGGCTAAATTCAGATCATTCAGTCATCCATTAAGGAAAAAAGATAGATACTCTAAAGGATATAAAGTGCTAGAATAACTTTTGAACAAGATGATGAAACAGTGGGCAAACTTTACTGGATATCACTAAGTTTGTAATAAGTTTTGAAGAGGATGACTTCTCTTCAAGACAAGGCAAAGAATTAGGTTTCCAAGGAAACCAAAAAAAGTAATTTAAATAGGAGAACATTTGGAGGAAGTCACATACCCACCTCACCATCTTTAAAAAAAAAAAGGAAGGAAAACAAAATTTGACATAGTGTGAAAAGTTAACAGAAAAACAGCATGAGATAACCCTAAATGTGCTTCATTTGATGTCACAGATTGACTCCAGGCTGGCAACAGGGGGAGAAAAACCTCCCAAAGTTGTGCTCTGCCACGCATCGATCGGCACAAGAGCCAGCAGAGCTGTAGCAGCGAGAGGAAGGCTGCGGACTCGGCCACGCAATAAGCCCTGGCCAGGCTGCTGCACCCACTTCTGCTGTTGAGGGCTTGGCCCAAGGCCGCTGCTTGCCCTTGGCGGGAAGTTAAAACCACAGAGTGGGAAGAAACAGGAAAGTTTTGCATTATGCTGTTACTTGCGGTGCCAGCAACAGCCAAAACGGATCAGTCGGTGTCCAAATTCATGAGCACGTGCTCCAGAGCCAGCTTCCCAGTTGTTCACCATTTATCTACCCCTCATCTCCTCCTAAGAGAGCGTTAACTGTTTCAAAACTTGAGTAAGTCACCCTCAAATTATTTATCTCAGTTTCAGTTTGAGTGAGTATTCTGGGTATGGCTGGTTTCCCCAAGAGCACAAGGAAATTTTTGTGTAAATATCCACCTGTCTCCACAACCAAGTTAACAAAATAGTTGTTAAAAAAAAAAAAAAAAAAAAGGAATTTAGAGCAGTCATTAAAGACAGCATCCCATAATGATGATGAATTTTTGGAGTATGTGCAGATACTGCTATGGTTTCACTCCAATGAATGGCAATAATGATCTGCTCTTCTGGGTAGACTACACAGTCTCCCAAATATGAGGAGGTTGGGGCTCTAAGAAAAATTGCTTTAATGCTTGTTTTAAAATTTCTAAAGTATATTTCCCACATTAACTAGGACACTAGTACTGAAAATTATTTTTCCCAAAAAAAGCCTAATGCAACTCCACTTAACTGAATTTTGTATATATTTAAGAATATCTAATTATCAGACTGTGTCTTTAATTACTTGCAACCACAGAAAGGAGTTTGAGTTTGGAATGCTAAAGAGACAGGTTGAGAAAGAAGAAAGATGACATCAATGAGAAAAAAAAAAAAAAGAATACGTGGGAAACTCTGTGGAACAGAAAAAAATCCTTTCCTTTCAACCTTAGATATGAAAGCTTCTACTGTTTCTCATAAAATTGAATTTATAGTGCAACTAAAAGGCATTTCCAATTAAAGTTGTTCGTAAGAGCAGTTAGTGCTGAAGGGAAAGAAGCTGCAGATTAAGAGTTTACAACAAAACCAGACAGTTGTGGGTAACAAAAAAGAAAGAGCAAGAGATAGTGAGAAAGCCATGCATGAGCAGAAGAGCACATTCCTCCTTTCCAGAGGAAGAGGATGCAAAAAGCAGCAGCAGCAAAAAAACAGTAGTGAGAATTTCATGGAGAAGAATAGAGTCTGATAGTTGGGGCAGGCAGGGAAGCTGAAACAGCAGAGACCATTTGCAGAGAAAACAGAAAATCAGAAGTGAAAAGAATTCAAAATATTGATAAATTTAATACATTGTTCTTTGATATTAATTTCTTAAAAATTAAATTTGATACATTAATGGAAAACAGACACTTAAAAAGTTACACTACGGTGTCAGGTAAGGCAAAAAGATACAAATCAAGAAAAGCTAGAAGGATCACAGATGCACAAAATGACAGGATATGCACTTCCAGGATATCTAGCTATGAATCAACTTCCTCTTAAATCCATTGCTGCCTTATTCTATCAGATTACATTTACCTAAAAATATTATCCAATAAAACAAATGATCCTCTAGTATTAAAATAAACAGGGTTTTTTTTGCACGAAAGTTTCCAGGAATTTGTCTCATCTTTGAAACAGAAGCTGGTATAAAATGTGAAAGGATGTTGATCTGCCAAAGCTCAAACAAATAAAATAATATAAACACTTTAGGATGCTTAGAAGACATGAGCGCATGCGAGAGTTGATGGCAAGAAAGAGTACATTGCTCTTCTCCCTGTTAGGAGACCAACAATATGAATAAAGCTATTTATTTACACATTAATTAAAATAACACATTTCCTTCTGTAATAGAATTACAAGCTATATGTATTTTTAAACTGTATTGGTAATGTTAACCATAAATGATCATAAGAGAAATGCTTCATAGCACTGATGAATATTATCCAAATATTTACTATTATATATTGCAATTAAGAGAGCACATTCTTAAACGTTCCAGTACTAAAACTGTACAAATGGCTTATTTCAATCCTAAATGGCAAACTGTTTTTAAGTAAGAATAGGTCTGAATTGATCACAGACAAGAGAACTAAATCTTCTACTCCAAGTTAAAATCCATTAAAGCCACACTGGGAAGGATTACATAGGTATACCTCATATTAACATCTGGCTATGTAGTTACTATAGGATCCTTTCTAAGCAACAAGCAATAGAGCACATTCAGCTAAATTTGGTGTTGAATATTTAAGTAAATTTATTTTAGCTTTCATCACAGATCAAACAGAAAGATATCTTACGTTAGTGTAGTTTTTCACTGAAACACAATGAAAGACCTTGCAAAGACATTTTAAGCTTCAAGCTTTCAAACTTACTGTATTATAGTAGACAGTTTTGGGTTTTTTTACATAAAGAGGAGTTTTTCCAGTTTGTTGATTGTTTTCGGTTTTTAAACCTTCCTCAGAAGCACCAGAGAGTGACTGGATGATGCAGGGGTCAAGACGCTTGGAGATCTGCACTTAGAAAGTAACACTAAGAATCCCTTCAGGAGCTCAGGTAGTACATCATATTCACTTGCATAATTGAATTTTACCATCCGGGACAGGAAGTACGTTTCTTGTGCCACCACACAATTCACCTGCAAAATCTTCAACTTGCCCGGCAGCATGGTGAGTAGCTCACTGCTTAGAGCACCTTGAGAGATCTCATTTACTTAGTGAGGACATTATGGCACAGATGAACAGTGATCTTTTGTTTCTACCTGTAGCCTATGTGCTGATGTGCTAGGAGAGAAATATCTGACCTAAACAAATGTTTATGCTAGACACTAATACCAAGTGAAATGCAATGGCAGACCAGACCAAGTGATCTCATGAAATAAAAGCTTGGTCCATTCAGGTTAGTGTCTGCAGAAAGATCTCCCATGTAGTACTGTTAGGCTTAGTATGAGTCACTCCACGAGTGAAGAGAAAAACTGACATTAAACTGAATACAAAGATGTCCCCCAGCATCGCTATATCCTATTTGTATTGCAGACACCTGATAAGCAAATCCTATATCAACAGAACACTGTATTTGAAGACTCTGTGGATTTGGCATATGCAGATATTCCCTTACTATCTTGTTAAACATTGAATACTAAATCCGTAACTGTCTGCTTATATGCAACATTTAAATTTATATATAATTAGTCTACTTCCAATTATTATGCAATGTCTTTAATAAAAATCATAGTGTTTTTATAATAAAGGGCATTTCTAGTGCAAGAAGTGGTAGAAAAGACAGTAACTTTTAGAACATATTTAGGTGATGCTCTTAAGGTTACAACAGAATCCCTAAGCAGAAGGAAAATTATTATATATGCCTACATATATGTGTGTATATATATATATATACACACACACTTCAACATATACACTTCAATTGAGTACATAGTCCATATTCTTTTATATTCTTCCTATTCTGTAACAAACCCTTTCAAAAAGCCTTCCTATATTTTTAGTTTGGTTTGTCACTTCTTCTACCTAAAAACCCCTGGGAAGAAGTTCAACGAGGAACAAGAACAGTTGTTGATGCTGTCTCATTCCAGGTCTGTTGCACGTATTTCACACGCATTCAGGGCACAGATTAACCTAGCCCATTTTAAACAGCAGATAATTAAAGAAAATTAAGCATCATAAATTACATTTCATCCAAAACACTCTTAAAATGCCTTATGGACTCTACACACAGATCACTCCATCAGTCACCAAAAGCAAGTACCTCTGGGATGAAATGCAACAACTGTTCCACAGGGCACGGCAGAGGAGAGGAAGTGAGGAATACCAGCACATCGAATTGCAATTGCAGGGGGAATTTAGGTAGGAAGAATGTAATTACCCTGTTTGGAGCCTGGCCAGACCACGGGGGTTAACATCTTATAAAGAGCCCTATGAGAATTTTAACAACCCTTAGTGCTCAGGACCTTTAATTTATATTAACCCCGAGGAGCAAGGCTAACAGCTCTGCTCAACTGGTTTCATATGCCACTATGGGAAGCGGGGGGGGGGAAGAAAAATCAACTTCTAGTTGTTCCCTGTGGTTTCCACCCAACCACTAAGCAGATTACTACTACTTAGTCTGCAATATCTGACGAAAATGCAGCAGAAGGTAACATGATTGAAAGCTGCACTGAATTAGAGCAATTCTTACTGATCTTTCAAAAGCCATATGGGAAGAAAATGTTTCCTACTCCAGCGAGTTCTAAGTCCTCATAAATTATCTCACCAGGTATAGCAATAAATAAATACAATAAAGATACAGAGATAGGAAGATAGCATCAGAAATACCTATTTCCTCTCCAAGAGCAACCTCTGAGAAAGAGCAGGAAACTAAAACATGTACAGATCAGTTTCTTTCACACATAAAGTAAGCACTTCTCACCAACTACACTTATTAATATATCTTATGTTAGCAGAGATATGTGTGGGCATTTTAATTCTTTTTGCTTAAGACTGAAAATTAAAGGCAACAATGAAAGTAAGAAAGATAAGCAGGTAGGAAGAGATATCAGCATGCAGCTCATCTTACTTTTTTTCCACTCTCACCTTTAAGCAATAAAGTGTAGACTTGCCTCCAAGTTTCCTTCCTCCAAAATAAAATATCAAGTGAGGCTATAATGGAGCATAGCATTTCACTCTTATTGAACCAAAAGCATTTGGAGCAAATTCCAAGAGACTGTCAGATACTTTTTAATATTGTTCACGTTACGTATCCATACCACCATTTGCCTTCGGCTAATTTATTTTGCCAACATCAGACATGCATAATAATAAAAGTATCATAGTGCTCTGTAATACTTTCTCTTAAAGACCCTTATTTGTTCCATCTTATAACTGGAATTACTCTTTAGGATGCAAGAAACTCTGAAGGAAGAAACAATGACAGGCTTCTCCAAATCAAGCAAAGAGGAGCATTTCTCGGCCACAGCAGAGATGCTGTATATCATACAGACAATGCTACTGCTGCAGGAGCTTTGTGATTTATGCTAGTGAGAAAAGCCACCTTGACAAAGGGAAGACAAAGGACAGAATAGTTCAGTGCTGATGCAGATTTCCAACATTAGGTTTAAGTTTCACAGGAAATACTGAAGACCAGTGGTTACAGGAATCTCACAACGCTGGTAAGTATCAGGGAGCCTTCACTGGAGAGCCGTCAGTCAGAGTCACTTAGGAGTGATTTGTACCGTGCAGTTTGATCCCAGGTCTTATCAGCTGTCCCATGTGCTCTGGTGAAGGGTGGACAGTCCCTGTTTTTTACAGAGGATTCACAGACCAGTACTTTAACTACAAAAACACCCTTGGAAAAGCACGTCATTCATCTTTTATGTAAGCCCATCACGCAAGAGTGCTCCATACCACTGCAGCTGTAAGGGAGAGCTCATCTTGCTACGAGTTTATGTTTGAGCAGGTCTCAGCTCTGGATTGGTGGCATCCTCTCCTCCTTCCCAAACAGTTCTGGTACATTTTTCAAGAGCTAAGCAAGTGTTTAGGAGCTTAATTTTTCATTGACTTTCAAGATTAAATGAACTTTTCTGGGTCCCTACGAAGTAGATTTTGAAAAGCATTTAGGCACATACAAAGTTTTCCCATGTGCGCACCCCTCACCGACTTCTGAACATTTAGGAAAATCCCAGCACTGGTTTAGAATCTGTGTATCCTTACTGCTTTCAAACACGACCAAAACCAACAGTGCAAGGTCTTTGAAAGGCCATAAAAGGCAGAAATTCATATTTCATTAACTTAGAACTTGCCACAGAAGACCCAGGCCTGCTCTGCTTGGAAGTCTGAGTTCATTCCATGGAAACTGATCTGAACGGGTAGGTTACTCTTAGGGACAACATGTGTCTTTTTGACCATATAAAGAATCAATCTAAGTTATCAACTCATTTCTTGTCCATATCTACTATGTCGAGATCATGTCAGGTTGTTGGCAAACAAGAGCCAACAGCAGAGACTTCAGAAGTGGACTTATTCCTTTATAACAATCACACTGTGTAAATTATCATGTCCATAAATTAAACTCATGCTTTCATTTTTCACTTGACTAAACAGACTGTCACAGGCCATGGAGCAAATTTTGTCCTCATGATTACTAGAAGTGCTCTCGCCCTCCAACACCTGTACAGAGGAGACCTGTGCTCATATGTATTGCTTTCGAACTATTCATGCCTCACCTTGAATACAGAAAATGCTACCCAGGTATTGACAAAATACCAAAACCCCTCTGCAGACAACTCTAGGTCAGATTTAGGAGTTCCAATTAGGCTCCCATGCTAGTAAGTGTTCCTATGATCATGAAATGGATCATGAAAATAAAACTTGTTAGAAAATGTAGCCAAACTCACTCTGGCAGAAGAGGCTTAAACCACAGAAATATCTATGCTATTGAAACATAAGTAAAATATTTTTCAAGCAAACAACAAAAAAGGGCATTTGTGTGATTTGCTGGGTCTATCTAAATACAGACTATCACACAGATGCAGCACACTGTGTCACACATGCACAATAATTAAACAACATGGACAACTTCATCTAGTTGTTTGCTACGACATATTAAAAGATAATAAAAACCAGCACTTTTAGGTTGGATACAAGGTGGGGAAAAACAAGGGCTGTATTTTGCCCCATTGGTTAAAGTGAACAAAAGTGGCCATGTTTCTTAACACCTGGGAAAAGTCAGGGCATGCACAGCTGGCCGCGAGCTGGTCACACATTCCTGAGGTTACAATTACGAGCAGTGTTCTCAAACCAGGCTCACTGACAAGCAGTTGCAGATGGCCAAAACGCTTATGTATGGAAATAGCTTTACTCAGCAAAATCTTAGAAAAATAACGTATCAATAGGAACACTTGTATATGAAGATATAGCACTTTCTCAGTGATGTTTTCTTCAGTTAGCCCATAGGTCATGTCATAGAAACCGAAAACAGGAAATCTGTTGTGTTGCACATCATATATATCATTTGGTACCAGCATATCATTTTCCCCAACACGTAGACTCCCAATGTAGTTAAAGTGGAGAAATGCTATCAGCGTGGTAGGTTCTGTTCCCAGATTTGCCAACAGACAGTTATATGGCCAGTCCCCAACACACCAGTTTAATGAGGGGACATATGGGCTCACGATTTTTCTCTTCAGTAATGACACCTACATGAAAACTTCTCTGGTGCTTACTGAAACAATCAAAATTCAAACATGGTAAAAAATTAAAAATGTCCTGTTTAGATATGAGAATATAAAATGAAGGGTTTAGTTATTTGCGAAACAATCCTCGCAAGATAGTTCTTTAATGATGGGGTGATCACCCGGTGGGGTGACTTTTTTTTGTGATGCTGAAAGCACGGGCACTTAATATAGAAAAAGCACAACTGTTATTACTGTGTTAAAATACAGGAGGAAAAAGATATTCAAGCGCAACATATAATATGCTTTTAATTAATAATTTTCAAAGTCCGAGTGTTTGGCAAAATCTATGCCAGAAATGACACAGTAAAATCCATCGGACTTCACACCAAGGTGGCCAGAGCAGCAATCAGGGCAGAAATATCAACCGAAATTTAAACCAGGGCACTGATGTCTATTTGCACCACTAAGTTAAACCTTTTTCATAAGAAAAGAACTACTGTATTTTCCAAAACAGAAAATGCAAAAATTGCATCAAGGTGTGATTATCAACATTTTAAATGCAAAATTTTCTCTATAAAAACCACAGTAGAAGAGCAAGCACACAAGAGTATTGCTGATGCCTGCTCTCCCTTGAGCAAGAGCCCTGTGAATGTGATTAGTACAGACTAGCAGATGAACATCTTTATGCACATGATCAGCAAGACCAAAAGGTCACTATGGTTTTAGTTTACTATTTGCTATAAAACTCGTATCTTAAACTGACTTTGCATATGTTTTTCAGACATTATCAATACCTTGAAGTTAACAAATCACAGGTTAGATTACAGATGACTCAATGTAAACTCTCTTATTTTGACCCAAACCAGCCCAAAGCAGAGAAGACCTCTCTAGAGCTTCGGGCTGTCCATTCTATTGGGCCTTGCACTGCACTTCTTGAGACAGAGAAATCTTCCTCCACAAAGCTTAGAGAATTTTGCCAGAGTGCAGGAGCAGACCTATAGTACAGCAGTAATCATAAAACTCTCCTAAAACCATTACTATTTGCACAAAAACATCAACACGTTATTAAAATATTTGTAAAGAAAATAATAAATTATTCCAAATTTTGTAGGCTACTATTTGTGAATATGCCTAAGTCTCATGAAAGAGAAATATTTGGGAGGTAAATTTGAACTTGCATATTCCCTCCTGTATACTGAGCTTTTTAAAGATTATTTTATTCAGCTTGTAACTACCAGCACAAATGCTGATTCTAAATATATCTGCTGAACTCTAAATGACTTCTGTTTATAGAAATAGGACATAACAAGCTATTAAATCTTCCTTACAACAAACTGTGCTATGCCAAAATACTTGCTCCAGTTTTTTGAGCTACAGTTAAAAGACTTACACTGGCAACCAGAAGAAAATTGGCAAGACAGTTATTATTGCCATATATTTTATCATTTAAGCCTTTGCTTCGATGGATTTGATTTTACTCTCATTAATTTTGCATCCACACGTCGGTTTAAAAAAAAATAAAATCTAGTGGTGCTTGAAACCTTCATTACTTTACATGATTAAAGAATTCAACACAACACTGATGCTATCCAGCATCCAAATAAATCCAGAAGAAACAGGACACATTAATAATGAAAAACTGCATAACTTCTGATGACTCACAGTAGTATGGGGTCAGAAATTATATAATCCTGAGGATTATACACTCCATAAGGAGTTCATAATTAGGCAAGAATAAACTCCACCCACCCTTTAACCATTAGGTTCACGCTCATTGTAGTAAAATACAGCAGTGTAAGCTGAACTGCTGAGTTTGGGGGTTTTCCCCCTGTAAAATCTGCATCCAGCTCAAGGCTGAGTTCTTTTTTAGGTTTCCATAATCTACGAGTGGCTGGTTGCACCATTAAGTGTTTTCAGGTTCTGCAGTGAAGCTCACTAATAGTACAAAATTCTCCTATTCTAAAAGGCCAGTATCCATTTGATTGCTGTTAGAGCTGACACATAATCACATTTACTTATTTGCAGCCATAGACCAGAATTGGAGTTTCAAATCCACACTTCCTAAAGGAGCTGGCAGCATCTCCAGTTGTCCAAAGGTCATTGTAAATAAAGCATGGAAGGTGCAGCCCTCCTAAATGGCAACAGGACCTTGGACAAGCAGTTTTCAGAAAGGGGGATTTTGAAGCTGAATATGAAGCTTTAAGTGCAACAACAAAGGAAACATTCTGTAACAGAGCAGGCTACCTTGTGGAAGAAGTAACTGTATGAATTCATCTGATGAGGGAACACTTTTCTAGAACTACACGTATATAGTTTCACACGCCTTAGTAACTATTAACAGGTTCTTGTTCTAAATTTTACACATCTAAGCTGTCAGGGAACGTCAAGAATGACAACTGACTAATAGTCTAGCTCTGCCTGCTTAAGTGAAGAAGAGCAGAAATCCAAGAGCACGTTGCTTTGAAATAGCCTATTTACTACTAATCACTTTTGGCTAAGTCTGACAAGAATCATACCTAGATTTGCTCCTCACAGCTCAAACTATTTGCCTTTCAGCAACTACATCATATGAAATAAACTCAAAGTATTTCAATAAATTTTCCTTTCCATTCTCTCAAAGTGAGATGACAGGACTCTTAAAGCTATTTAATGAACATGAAGGGGTTTCTTCCCCTCCCTGCCCCCCTGCTTTTTTTTTTTTTTAATTGAGAAAATAAATTCTTACCTTTCACGAGTAACAATAGCTCTCATTTATGTAACATAAACAGTGCCAGGCTAACAAGAACAAGGAAAGACATAACCTCTTTGTTATTTTATGTCAACTTAGATAATTTTACCTGACTAGGTGTCTTTAAAATCCTCAAAACATAGGCTGTCCTAACATTAGGAAGAAGGTAGAACCTTAGTTTACCAATGCAATTTTATTACTGCAATGACCTGACAAGTGAACACTCACATATAAACACTTCATGAAGCATTCCTCTGTCAAAATGCTTGGTCCTTGTGAATATTGTAATTTAAACAGGCATTTTAAGTGCTGAGGCAAAAAATATCAGTGATTTAAAATATCTAAAAAATGTAATGATTCAATTAATGCTGAGTTACTCCATGCATGAATGAACAATTTGACCTGGGCTTGAATACAGTCTTTTAATAATGCAGCTGCCATATTCATTGGTCTCTACATTTCCTGAAAACTAATCTGCCAAACAAGTTATACAGTATTAATCTTCTGGCTTCCGTTCTTAGAGTGCTGAGTTAGTAATGCTCCACAGTCGCATGTTATTTCATTGAAATGCTAAATTTTTTTAGAACATTTGCAGATATTATAATTCTAAAATTAAGACAGATATATTTTCCAGTTGAAGAACTACTACTGCCGCCTTTGAGCATCTGAGTGGTAGGTACTGGTTTCCAAGAAACTTCAGGTTAATTTAGGCACTAATTTTTTAAATATTTTGAAATAATTGGGTTTTTTTCTAGGTACACGTGGTGTTGCATCTGCAGTTTTGAGGTATTTTTTTCCAAGAGGCAGTCAGAACCATAGCTGTTCTTTATTTCAAAACCTTAGCGGCACAATACATTTGTCATAAGGCAAACAGAAACTAAACAAACTAAGATTAAAATTGTTTTCACGTAAAACAAAAAAATTCCACGCACTAAACAAGAACCTCTCCTGTACCACCTGCTTGGTACTATCCCAAATACGCAGTGCTGGACCTAACCGAGCATGCTCTGGCAAAGCTTCACCTATAATGCCTACCAACTTCATATGGAGTTCATACAAAATGTGTGTTAGACTGGGCGCTCCAGAGCGAATTTTTTTCTCCCCTTATAAATATAGTTTGTTTCATTTCAGGGTGAAATTACAAATACAGAAATAACCTTTGGGCAAAAGCAAAGTCAGGGTCACTGGCTAAGTCATTCAGCCAAATGAAATCATCACTAAAATTACTGATGTGCAGAAAGACTAACGATGGGTTGATGGCTACAATAACTTTGGATAAACATTTACAACTTCAGATACAAAAGTGATTAAAAAAAAGGTAAGAATTCTGTAACTGCAAATGACAGCAGCATTACAGTAAATATTTAATCATGACATTGTGAGAATGTTCAGTAGTGGAAGAGAGGATTAACATATTGCTTTAAAACATTCCATTACTTTCTCCATCTGTTTACTGATAATAAAAGAAACAGCTGTTCTAAATGTAACATTAACAGGTGTAAACCATTCATTTGAGATTTTAAAACAATAATTCTCCTCCATTTCCTCCTTAGCTATTTTGCAATGACATTATGAACACCCCTCCTATTAGCTTACACAATTAACTCGTAATTGTTTAACCTCTCTGCATGTCCGCAAAACGTATACATGTGGAGTTAGCTTCCTTCTCACTTTGTGCAAAAGGCTCTGTTCTTCTGCAGTGCACATCCTGAACTAATGCACCAGATGTGTCCCATAAAATGGTTGGTCACACTATTCAGCAGCTTTCCTTTAGCAACTGTTCTATATCAAATTTACTGTAAAAAAGCATCGTAATTATGAAGTAACACTGTATCAAATTCACAGACCTAATATCTCACTAGGTTCAGTTAAACTATGAATGATAATTGAGCTTGAAATTGTATATTTACTTTAAATAAGTCCTCCAAATCATCTGCAACAATGTGTGCTTAATTCGAAGCCATTAACAAAAGATTTAACATTTCCACATTTATACTCTCCATAATTTCAGATATGATACTTCATACTTAGAGAGAGAGAGGGGAAAAAAAAAATAAAAGCTACTTCTGCTAGCTTTCCATTTGCAAAATTAAACAGATGTACCTTACTTTTCTTACAATTGTTAACCCAGCCTGTTAAATGCTGGGTACAAAAGAAATAAAACATTCAATATTGCTATTGCAGCCAAAAAAATAATTCAGGATTATGTTTGTTTAATAAAACAAAACCAAATACCTCTTCCAAACCAAAACTAGACCTGCTTTATAGCAGATAAAACAAGCTCTGAAGACCAAATATTATAACCCTTTCCAAAGTTGCTCCTTAATCCTTACTTTCATTAAAGTAATACCTGTATGCATGTAGGAAAAACAAAACAAAACAAAACCCAAAATAATGAACCCACTTACATAAATTAAGACAGAGAAATGGGTGCTCATATAACTAAATAGGATGTTGCTTGGGAGTATTGATTTTATTGCTAGATATTTTCAGTATTCCATATTTGAACGTGGAAACAGAGAAGAAGAATCCATTTTACCAAGCCACAAACTATATCATACTGATCTTACTTACAGCTCCTGAAATAAGCTAACCATTCCTCTGTTTTTGCTATTATTCTCTGAACTGCTACTATTCATACTAAGGAAGCAAAAAAATCCCCAGAAACACTCCAAATCCCTTTACGCGCACACTTCTTAACCAAGAGGAAACTGAAACTTCATTATTAAGATTCCTAATACATTCAGAAAAGAAACACGTAAAAGGCACTGCCTCCATTTCATGTTTACACTCATATTCATATGCAGGATATATAATTCTGCTTACAATTAGATATTCTCATATTAAAAAAAAAACCTATATTCAATGGTTTCCTATTAAAATAATATGCAATTTTTCAGAATTTGGGCAAGGGGGACACCTGAGCTGCAAACACACCACCAGAACTGAACCTGCCCCAACTAACCGTATCAATGGTCCTCTGAAAAATGCAAAGCTAAGTACAACCAAAAGGTTTTTTGTTTTATTACAAGATCATGCTTTAGTCTGGAAAACTCCCCATTTTAGCACATTTTAGAACAAACACACACACCATGGGAAGCGTCATCAGTGATAACACCTTGACTGACTGAAAGCAAGGAAGGAACTTCACTTTTTAAGCCATCAAAACTGTACAAAAGTAAAATGCCAGCAGAGGGCAGCGCAAATACTGGGAGTCCCCTGAAATGCCCATATCTGTCTGCTCATACTCGAAACATCCCTGTGGGGCCATGGCGTGGGCACAGTGCTGGGCAGCCTGCTGCTCGCCAGCTCTTGCCCTGCAGCTTTGCTCCTCTAAGGTAAGAGCTCAAGCACAACAACAACCAAGTCTACTCATCATTACATGCTTCTGGTTTTCTCCTCCCTCTCAAACAGCCCGTACTGACCACAAGGCCCAGCAGCCTCTGCCTGGTCCCCAGAGAGCCTTTGGGGGTTCATCACCTAGTGAAACACCCGAGTAGCACCTGGTGCCAATGCAATGGCAATAAGTTGGTGTGCCTTCCTTTTTGAGAACCATTAAACCAAGCACACCATTTGACTTATTTTAATATTGTAGATCTAGAACCAGGATACTTTTATTGTTTAAATAAGGAACATGGATGCATCCCCAGAGGCTTCTCTAGAAAAAGGAAGAGCACCTCTAGAAACAGAAAGCAACGTTTCCTTCTGTCCACCCTGGATAAAGCAAGGCAAGACCCACTCTATCTAAAGCCACCTCCCATCAGCACAGTACCAGAGCAACCCACAATTTCAACTTGCACCCCCAACCACGAGTACCATGGAGTGGAGGCACCCAGACGTACGGCTCCAAAGCTGTGCTACAGCACTCACTGCTGGCACCCAGCCACATGACAATCCCCAATATCCCACAGCGACACAAAACAAACTATGTACACATACCTAAGGAAGAATTCCACTGAAGCCCTCTGCGGTAAAGCACAGCAAACCTGACCAGGAGGGAATGGAGTAGGGAAGGAAGGAAGACCCAACTCCTCACTGCCGAACATGGTGCACCTGCACCCACAGCAATGCCTGACACTAATTCGCTTCCGTAGCAACTAATCCCATCTTGGCACCTGTGAATACCAATTCACCAACCACCTTTTATCCTCAGCCTAGGGCCTGAATACCTATTAAACAACTTGCCTTCTGCAACAGTGCTATTATATGAAAGCACACGATGTTGACTCTAGTCTTATCAAAGATATTAGCATTTACTCCAGTATAATTAGGATACAGCTATTTTACCTTTTGGAAAATAACTAGCAATTATTAATCTCACCAAATACCACACATTATATTCCTGACTAAAACTGATGCACGTATTCATTTAAGTTCCAGGAAACTTAGTTTGGAGATAAATTTCCATTCTCCAGCCTGCCTTTGGCTTTTCTCACTGTAATGGCTCCTCTCTAAACTCTCTGTTTGTATCCAAACAAGAATAAAAATAAACAAACTATAACCTTCTGCATCCACTGCAAGCTTGGGATCCTGTTTCCCCCTCGGAGCCAAGAATCACATCTCCTTCCTGTGTCTCCATCCACCTTCTCACTTCCATTCTAAAAATTCACATCTTCTGCACCGAGTGACATTTACAGCCAACAAGCGTCCAGTTTTCCAGTGACATTCTCATCTTGTGCCTTCCTGACCTGTTAAGTTTGGAAAGATATCCTGCTTGTGCCCTCCAATCATCCACGCTCTTTCCCCCCCATCAGTTGCTGTGCTGCCCATAGTCTTTTGGTGCCCAGATACCAGAAAGGTGTTTTATTCATGGCTATGTCTTAAGACTCCCCTCAGTATGGCAGCAGATGTCAAATTTTCTCTTTCTCCAGAGTCATCTCCTTCCCAATTTACACTGAACTACTGTTTCACAGCATTCACTTTCCCAATCTAACCTTGCACGTGCGTATGGCAGAGGTGGAGAACAGCAACAGAGGAGGCTGCACTTTTTTGTGCTCCCCCTACTCCTTTGCAGCTGTGAAGGATGCATGCACATGCCAAAGAGCAACAACAAGAGAGCACCACGTTTGCTATTACATCTTGTTTTAGCTCAGGCCTTTGCACTAATAAACAGCACTTTGCTATGCATTTGCATTCTTTATCCCCTCAACTTTCCTCAATGTGCCTCCTGGGCAAAAGCCAGCAGGTGCTGTGAATGAAGCATAAGTCTACATGTGCTGATTGTCAAGCCACCTGCTTCAGAACAGAAGAGAGCGTTGTGTTCAACCTGCCTTTCACCTGCTTGGGGGCACAAGGTACTCTCAGCTTGCTGTCAGGAGCATCCCCCTAAGCAGTTTAACCCACATGCACATCAATGAACTCTTCATAAGACTAAGACAGATACTATGAGGCAAAAAATCAGGCATTGGAACAGGCTGCCCAGGGAAGTGGTGGAATCACCATCCCTGGAGGTGTTCAAGAAACGTGTAGATGTGGTGCTTAGGGACATGGTTTAGTGAGTTAGGTGGTGTTGGGTTGGACTTGATGATCCTTGAGGTCTTTTCCAACCTTAATGATTCTATAATTCTAAATAATTCTATAAACAAACTATAATTAATGGGAGAGGTACTATGATTTAAAATGACCACTACAGAGTGCAGCTCATGTTTTCTGTACTTCTTCCTTTCTCCAGTTTGAAGTTATAAATCTCTTTTCTAGGTGAAAAGGATAAACTTACTTTAACAGCACAATCATTACCTTTCAGTTTTATATGTTGTTATGTACTGCTATGATGTGATTTCTTAACCTAGTTCACCATTCAGCATTGTTTGATACAGAGCAACACATCAGCAACTTATTTTCAGATTGTACATTTGCTTCTCTGGTCCAATACTCCTGTTCACAAACCAGCTTGCACTCAGATCTTTCACTGGCCTTCAACCATTTACCTAGCAGCCAGAAACAGAGAAACACTACAAAGCTAGGTCTTAGCACCCATTTTCATAGTGCTGAGACACACTAAGAACAGAACAACTGGGGACAGACAGGAATTTTCAGGTGATCTTTCTTGTAACTCTTAAAACATACTTTCCAGAGACATTGCATCTGCTATGCACAGAAAGCATAATCGAGTAGCTTTACAAAAGTATGCCACTGCTTGAAATAGAGGAGTAAACATTATGTTCTGGTAGAAAGGGAATGAACAAATTTACCAGAATCAGTATCTCTCTATACAGCAGACTTTGCTTTAGTTATGCTACATTCTCCTTGAGTGAGGACAGTTTATGTTTCCCACCCCAAAACAGTTTGTGTATAGCACTGTACCAACACACATGTATTGGCACCTGCTCTCAGTGCTAGCCTGTGCTCCTAAGACTCAGATCCTTTCATCTTTCAAGTCATTGGACAGTTTTTGTTGATCTAAAGTCTTAAGAGTGTCCTATATTTTTAAGAATCACACTTATTTAAGTGTGTAAAAAAAGCTTTTTGGAGATTGGGCACTAGGACTTCAATACTCATTTACGTGAGGTAACAATTTCCAAGCAGAAATACACCACATAAAAGTGCAACTATAGTAACTGCATATGGCAATGCCCCATTGAAATACCTGCAGCTATCTGGCATTCCTTTGAAAATTAGAATCTCATGTCCTTAGTACAATAAAATTTGCCAGACTGTTGAAAGCAACTTCTAACCACTTCACATCTAAAAAATCTTAACATCCTGATATTTTCTAAACCTGCAATAGTAAGAAAAGCATCAAACCTGATGAGAACATTTCTTTAATAAATTCTTTAAAAAAATAGTGATGAGTTGATTCTCCACAGTATTTATAAACAGTTTTCAAGGAGCATTTTAATTTAAATAAAAAAGTCCCTAGGAGGTGAACATATGATAAAGAAAAGTCATTATGCAAAACAGACTGAAATTACAGAGTAATCATCAAAATTAAGCAAGACAAATATGATCCCAAACAAAATGTTCCATTTACTGAATAATTTCCGTGGAGTTGTGCTTGTCAACTTCTGGAATATCTGTTAAATGATGAAAAAAAGGACGACCATGAACACAGCCTTTATTTTCCTTTCCAAGCTGTTGCTTCATCCTGTAAATTGTGTTTTGTACATCTTCTTTTGACAAATGTAAGGGCAGCTGCCGAGCTAAACGTACTGCTTCTCCCTGTGGAAAGGAAAAACAAAAACAAAACCCCAATAGTTTTAAAGTACCACTTTTTAACACATTAACCTGGGGCTACCAAAAAGCAGGAATTAAGCACTCACTGTTCAAAGGTCACTCTTCTCTTTTCTCCTGATAAATATTCCGAATCACAGAAACCCAAATGTAACTCTAAAGATATCTTACTGGTCATTTCACAACACTTCTACAATGGAGTCACACACAGTCTCCTGGTCATGTCTGCACTCTTCCTTTTAGGGTCCACTTTTGCAAGTGGATGTTTTGTGTTTCTGAATATCTTATTTCCTGTTGGCACCAGTGTCAGCTGAAAATGTTAACCAGTTCACAAGACATTCTACACCACAAACTTTAGAACTAACATAAATGAAGTCAAACAGTCAGCTAAACAAAGTTTTAAAAAGACTACAGTGAAATTTTAGATTAATGTTGTATCAAGTATTGTCTATTGCATCCAGTTATCTCACCATTCTAGAAAGCAGAAGTGACTGTTAACTACAATTACTGAAGTACCCATCCTCAAAGAATCAAGCAACTCAAAAAGAAGTCGTCAGGTTTTTTGTTTCCTTCTCCAAGATGGGCCTTACTGCCATTGCCTTCTCTTCTGTACTTTGGTAGTGTTGCCTAGACAGAAATGGATGTGGCATACAATCTCCATTCACATTGTACACACCTGAAGCCGTGTTCATAATATTTTCATCTGAATCTTCTCATTTTGTTTGTCTGGGATTTTATCCCACTCTTTCAAGTAGAAAAAAGAATCACTGTGGACTATCTTCTGCCTAGGAAAGCTGCTTCTTTAACCCTTACCCTATTCTTTCACTTGGTGTACCAAAAGACAGCAAAAGCTGCAGACACATTGTCTATTCAAACATGAAACTTGTGATAAAACTTGTAATTCTGAAGATGACAGTGAATGATGATTCTGGTGTCTACCCCCCAGAATGGTCAAAAAATTCAGTGCTTATTTTTACAGGGTTTGGTTTTTTTTCCATGACAGCAAGAGATATACTTCCTAGTTAATATGTATTTTCCAGTTACTGCGGCACATACATCTCCCTTCTAACAGTTCCTCACAGGAACTGTATGTGTGTATCTCTCTCTCCCTCTAAACCAACTCCATCCCACTCAATATGACTGATGGGTTCAATAGTACACAACAGAATTACTTGTTCCAAAGGCAGCTGTAAACTCACAGCCCCAGAAAGACAGGGAAATATTTGTATAACAAATGTTTAAAAGATAAAACAACATGTGTAAATGCCTAGGTCTCATTTTGAAGTAGCTCAATTCAGGAAAGCATGTGAGCAAATGCTGAAGTAAGAAGAGACAACATATATTTTGGTACTCTTTTTGAACTTAATTCTTAACCTTAAGAATTGGGACTAAAGATAGCATTAGTAAAACATCTAGACAATAAGTGATAGAAAACTACTATTGTTAGTTCCTGCAGCTTGAAGTAGTACCGCATATATTAGTTGTCTCTGAAACTTCACACCCATCTCTGGATGGATGTTTTTATCTATTTTCATATCAAATATTAACAAGAGTCACCCCCGTTCCAACTGCTGCATAATAACTTCTGTAAGAAAACAGATTAAAGATTCTTTTACTCAAGTACCATATTTCTGGCAACTAATAACGCTGGCTGCTTGTAAAGAACATGGTTTCCCCTCTGTCAGGGCACTGCAGAACTTAGTCACTATTGCACTGAATAGAGTGGACTCATAAGACTGTTCGTTGTCAGTATGGGCTTCCTTTAACTACAGAAGTTATTGATGTTAACAAAATACAAGCGTTTGCAGAGGCAGATGGGGTTCACTGTATGTGAGACTTCATTGTTTACTTCGGTGTCTTAATTCCAGTGACAGCTCAATTCTCTGGCAAAAAAAAGTTTCCATTTGCTTATCTCCACCCTTTCTTTGAATGAAGCATAGGAATTTTTGTTCTTTAAGTGGAAATGGTGCACTTCCCAATCTTCACGATGTACCTCTTATTGAAGTTTACAAGAGAATTAAGCTTCAAGTAACACCTACTTTTCATAAACTATTACCTTACATAATTTTATAACTTCTTCATAGATTTATTTAGAAAGGAGTTAAATCTTGATGACTGTTCTGGATTCAACTGCCTTTGTAAAGGCTTTGTAAAGCAACCATATGGCTGTTCTGTATTCTAACATGGAGAAATGCCTTTCTAGTCTGAAAAATGCCTATGTAGAAACACGTTGTGAACATTGGCTTTCAGCAGGTATTATATCACATTGGATGACTGTTATAGGATTATGTCTGATGGAAGTATTTTGGGAAGCAATGCAGAACCCATACCCCTCAAAGAGGATATGACATTCTCCTTTTCAAAAGTAACTTCTGTTTAGAACAGAACTACATTAATCAAAAGAGAAAGCTGAAGATAGATTTTCAAGCTGTCCAAGGAATTATTATAAGCTTAGCTGGCCAATACTTAAAATCAAACTTCTGGTCTTACCTCCAAGTAATTTACCACTTTGAGAGGCCTACATTCATATACTTCCTTTGCATTTCTATTAACTACTGCATTCAGAATTTCTTTCAAATCAGAAATACCATAATATGGCAGACAATTTGACATCCCTTCTATTTCCAGATCACTTTCTGTAGCTGAAGGACCTGAAAATACAAAAATAAAACAGTAATTTGTACACTACTTTAATTTATATTCTGGAGCAATTCGGAAAAAAATAAACTGATGTAAAATCACTCAGTAAATTAGTCTTACACATTCAATACAATTAAGAAACATTTTTGCTTTTCCCTTGGAGTGGAAAGCATTTATTTGTCCCATGTTTCATTACGATGATGTGTCCCTATTCACATCACAAATGCCTCAGCTTTAATTCAAATCCTAGCTGGCACTGTTTAAATGCTTAAAACATTTTGCAGCATTCTCAGTCTTGAGCATAGCTTTAATTAAAGCTTCTATGGCTTTAATTAAACATACATGAAATTAAAGTAGAAGCTAGTAATAAAATACAATTTAGTCTGAAAATAAAAACAAAGCAGCATTGTCACTAATTTCTATGTAATGGGTTTAAACATCTGTAAAGTTCAAATGTTATCATAACAAATTCAGCTTCCACTGAAATAAAAAGCAGTTTTTTCTCCTGCCACAGCAGAGGAAGAACTCAAGCCCATGTAACTAAAGGCTCTGTGACAGACTTCATACTATCATTCATATGATATCACTGCAGCAGCAGGTACCATTCAGAACAGAAATGATGAGTAAATGATTTAACCAGCCTTTCCAACAAAATAGCTATTCAGTCTTTGAAGTGTAAGATATTTCACTTCTTATTCGCACTACTTGCAAAAAATTTGAATGAAGTTGCTATTGTACAGCTAACTTTTCTTCCACTCCCAGTCAGCAGCAAGTTCTCTAGGGGTCAGGCGCACATATTCTCATGCAGTCCTTCAGAGCTCCTCCTCTCCTTCATGTTGGGTGCACAGAAATCTCAGCCCAACCCACATGGCTACCTTTATTTCCTAGACTTGTAGTGGAGAAAAAAGGAAGAGCCTCAAAAGGAGGGCATGGAAGAATACAATTCATAATGAAAATTAATCCACCCTTCGGTAACGGCCGCAGGTAGGATAAATTACATTCAGCATGAGTCATCAACGGTTTTTGCAAAGTCAAAAAAGATGGAGACAGATTGCTACACAGTGGATTAAACTAACAAACAGGGATAAGGGATCATTCGTGTTCCTAATCCAAACCACCATGTGAAAGATTCCAGAAGTGAGAGAAAATATACATGCAATATAAGTCACCACAACATACCTTCATTAGCTAGTAGAACTGGACTGTTATCCATGACCAGGCACTGTTTATTTGATAGTCATTAAATAAGAGCACAGATGAACAGGGGGACTACGCAGGTTGAAAATTTTTCTAAATATGGGTGTGTCACCAGCTAATAATGCTGTTGGGCACTTCTCAGCTTCATGGCAAGAGATACTCTGACCAGAGTGGGAATTTGATATCAGGAACACCCCACCACCCCCAATCATATAATCTCCTTTCAGCTACATATTTAACACTGCTTTAAATTTGAAGCTTTATTACCTTTTTCACCCAGTATCGTCTTCCTTCTCTTTTTCAAGCTGCCTTTCCCTAACCATGGCCAGCAAAACCAGACATAGTTTTTATGTACTACTGTAACCCTGTGATAAGATTCAGCAAAATGTTAAACTACCCAAAGGTTTGCCAGTTATTAAAGGTAAGATGATGTACTATGCCAGTATTTCCCCATGGGAAAGATTGCCAGTAAGAGACAGAAAAAAAAATAAAGTCTGTTTTTAATCAGTTTTCTCTTCATTTTTTATCTCAATTTTGCTTTAATAAAAGACTAGATTTGAGTAAGTGTTCCAGATCATTTGATTATGCTGCTTTCTCACTAAAATGAGAACTCAGTCTATTTGACAACCTTTGACTACTTACCTCTCTATATGCTACCAAAGACAGGACACACAATTTTTTACGGTTCAAGTGTTAAGATTTTCAGTTTAATGACTTCTATTTCCAATGCTTCCTCTTAAAATTTCACTACAATGATGTTCTGGATTTTAGAATTTTGTTTTTAAATTTTTTTTGCAAATCCAAAAAAGCAATTATATATGCTTGCTAATGAGACTGCTAAAGCTCAATATTCAGTTTTACCAATAGCAGTTTTCCTGTCTGCAAATTCTGACAGCCAGATTTGACTTCACCATACTTGCTCATTAATTTGAAAGTCAAAGCAGGCTTTAAAGAGTCTAACATAAGAATAAACAATACAAATCCTGGCTAAGAGAAGTTTTCTTCTTCGGTATTTCTGTTTGTGTGTCATCCTCCTTTTCTGCTTACATTCTTTAGACTGCAATGTAGCCCACTGCCTGCTGATTAACATATATTTATCTGCAAGTCTTTGCAGGAATTCCGATATTGGCAACATTTGATGATATAAGCAGATGTCTGAGCCTCAGTGTACTTGTAAAATTTTGACAAAATATACATTAAGATTTTTGAGTATTTGAACAGCAGTCTTCCAACAGTTTCCATGGTAGTTTCTATGAAATGCTTTGCAACTTCCAAGGAATATATTTCCGTGAACAAATAAACTACATTTCAATTGACTAAAAATGTGGATTTCTCATTGCTACAAATTTCCCCTTTCTCTTTCCAAACAAAGCATTCACAATCATCTTTGGATAATTCCTTCTTGATGGCCAGGAAAAACTCTTCCAGCTGCTACCTAGATTAGGTGACACTGTAAGACTATCTATCTTCCAGCCTATGGTTAAAACCAAACTGAAATTAAGTAGCAGCATGATTTTCCACTGGGCAGTTACAAGAGCCGAGGCAGTTTGTATTACCAAGGAAGATGGGTTATTTACCTATTACTGCTCTTTGGGGCCTTGTAAGCACATTCATTGTATATACATATATTGGGTACACATATTTCATCAGGCAGACAGTTCTGCCCTCAAAGGCTGCCTTCAAGCATGGCCCAAGGCCCAATATTGTTACAAAAACAGGTAAGATGTGTTCCTTGCTCTCAGTTCCTTTCCAGCCAAAAAGTCACATCTCTTTCTAGGACTTTCACAGAGGCAAAGAGACAGATGTGCAGTGAAAGTACATATAACAAACACATCTTAAGGAGAACTGCATGGAAAGTAATCAATCTTACTTCGTAAAATGCCTCTTTGTATGTAGGGGTCATTGCAAGCTATACCCAGCAAACAAATGCCTGGCAGATCCCAGAATACTGAGTTAAGTAAAAGCAAACAGACTGCTCTCCCCAAGGTAGCATCACTTGAAGCCTCAGTAAGGCCAGAACATGAGGGGGCGGGAGGGCAGTGGAAGACAGACAGGAGCTCAGCGTCACAGCTTTGCAAATCACAACAACTGGCACGTTCCACAAAGAAACCATTGATTTTGCCTAACTGACATACTTACAGCAAGAAGCTTTTTCTCAGCTATTTCACAACATGTTTTTCACTGTCAGCTATCCAGAGAAAAATCTAGTTGAAAGCTCCTTAGACTGATCAGCAACCAATATAAAGAGATACAAGGAGACATTACAAAAGATCTTAAGTCTACCAAAACAAGAAGATAGGGCATGTCCAACGTCTAGGATACTTGGAACAACTTTGACTGCAGTCACACAGAGTTTTTGAACAATATGGAGCAAAGGTAAACTACATTCTTGTCTTACAAGAGAGCATCCAAAGGACAGACTTATCCTTAAATGAAACAATGGGCAAGCAAGGCCTGAACCTCTCATGCTCTTGTGAAAAGTAACTATCCAAAGGCTGCATTTGTGAAAAAAGAAAAACATTGCCAGAAGTTCAGTTTTCCCACCAAAATGACAGAACAAGAACAAAACTCCATATAGAACTGCGACCTTGTCAGGAAGAAAAGGCCTAAGTAGACCTTTCAAAAACCTATTAGCAGTAGTGCATCTGTGGTGTCACATGGTGCCACGGGGTTCAGAATCAGGCATGTCCGTGCTATGCCTGTGAGAAAGACTCCTGGTAGGTTATTAGAGTAACAAAACTTCAGAGCCACCCCACTAGCTAGAAGGTCTTGACCATCAAAGAGTACAGTTGCATTTCTACGAATTCCAAGCACGGTGAGGGAGTAAGTATTAATCCCAAGTTTGGCTACATGTTTGGCTTTTTGTTTGAGTAAGAAACCATCGGAATCAAAACCTTTTTATAAAGCTCCTCTGTGCCATACGTTGCCAAAAGGTAGGGATTTAAACTATGAAGAAGCATCTGTAACAAAAATCAGGTGAGATACATGCCCAACACAACCAGGGAATTACCAAAGTCACCCTCCAAATTAAGGCAGCTGTTCAGATCTTCTTGTTATTAAATAAACAGTCAGTCCTGTAAAAGAACCCTCACACTAAGATGAAATAAGGAATGATCTATGGTCCCACATCCAAGTCATTACACTCAGCTAGGAAACAGTCCTAGTGAAGTGCAGGTCTTGCATTCCAAATTCGTATCAGAGTATTACAAGTAGACTTAATATATGATAACAGGCAGCAATACTCAGGCTCCTTCTCTTCTCCTTTGGAAGAATATGTGTGAAGATGTAAACAAATAACCAATGCAACCTACTCCACTGACAGTCCTCTTCTGAGATCACCACGGGTCAAGGAAACCCTCTGCTACTGCGGCCAAAACTGCCAGACACTGAATTGGAGCAGCTAAGTTTCCTTTGTTCTTGTTTTGGAAGGTGTCTTAGAGCTATGGATGGCATCTCAGACTTATCCACATGGATGAACAGAAAGGTTTGTTATTTTGCAAGAAGAAATTAACAGAAATACCACTTTCACATTCAAATTCAAAGAAAGAAATGGAACCTTTGCTTGTGACAGAAAAGACGATGTCTCTGTCAGAAAAAGGAAATTTTCTACTACAGAACATGAAGCTCTTAACTCAGGATGAAAAAGGAAGCTATGCAATAGTGGTTAATCAGAAAACATCTAGCAGTCAGAAAGGCACATCTAATATGACAATGTCAAATACACTACACTGGACCTTGATAGCAATAAAAAGTTGACAGTTTAGTTGAGAAACAGCAAGTAAAAGGACTGATCCAATTTACCCAAAAAGTTGGTAAAAAATGAGTTAAAGGTACCTGTACAGAGAATGGGGTTCAGGTGTGCTCCTATGACTACTGCTAAGATGAAACTCTCCAGCTACCATGAGTTAAGTGCACATTTGCATTCTGGACACCTCTCCACAGCAAGCTGTGACTTTATCATCCACCATGCAAAGTGGCAATGCCTGTCCTCAAAACTTAAAAACATATCCTGAAGAAACAAAACTTTTCTGAAGCAATTTCTAGTTCAACATCTGAATGCTCCCCTTTCAGGCTGTGTCCGAGTTTCAAAAAAACCACAAAACCAAACATTGAGTTAGGACACCGAACAAAAAAAATGCTTCTGTAAGGATAGCGAGGAATGTCTTATGAGACGAACTTGTTCTCTCAGAGTTGAGAAATCCTATAGAATATTCAGGTATAAGGGGGACAAATCACTCCTGGTCTGCAGGTCACTTTCCATAAAGATTATACAACAAGAATCTATAAATTAAAGTACCTCAAGCTGCATAGTGAAATTCCCAGAGAAGGACACGTAAACAGTGCTAACAATTTATACCTGCATTTCTAAATCATCTTTAATAAGTATCTATAGAAGGCAGTACCATATTTGTAGAAGATAGCACATTTCAGGGATGAGTTTAAGAAAAAAGAAAAGGAGGGACTGATGAAGTACTAAGTAAAAATCCTTGGGTCAGTTGGAAAAAAGGCTGGGAGAAATTCCACTTGTTTGCTGGTATTTCTAGCTTCATCTGCAATGGTATGCTCTTTTAATAACAGAGGCTGTAACTGCTATAATGTCGTCAGCAGAAGCTTATAAACATGACTGACAAGCCTCAGATGTTATTAACGTTTCATTCAAGTAGTTAAAATATAAGACTGGGATGAAGAACTGAATTAGATTCCCATTCTTCATGTGGGATAGCTGTATGGTACTGATCAAGTCCACGACCATGGTTCATTGACCTCTATAGTACATAGAAAGCACTTTTACTTTCACTAATTGTAAACCAAACGAGAACAGTTTCCTCACAAGATTTCATTTCCTTAATTTTACATACTTAAGAACACAGGACTGGAAGATGGTTACTACCTCCCAGTTACTGTGTCAAGTCCCTTGCTGTTATATCATTCAACTCCGCTCTTAAACTAATCAAGCTATCTTAAAACTAGTTTCCCATCTCCAGTACCACAAGATCAGTCAACAGCTCTCCGCTGTTATTGCCTAGAAACTGTCTTAAAATGTTCACATGCAATTTCTTCACATTCAGTTTACACTAAATAGATTTTGAGCAAACTTACAATATCAGGATGTGAGGGGAAAAGAAAAAAAGTATGTGAGCAAAAAGGCTAAGCAACAATCCTTCTCCCATATTTATCTGGAGACGTATCAGGCATCCTCAGCTTTTATTTGCTAGACTGAACAAACCTTTTAAGAGCTGCCTCTTAGAATACGTGCTTTATTCCCCTAATCATTCAACCTAAGATTATTACCATGAACATCCCTTCTACAAAGTTTTTGTTATTTATGTAGGGATTTAGCCAGTCAGAAAGAAAGTTTCCTTGGTTTTGCTCAGCATGATTCAGTAAAGAAAACAGCTTAGACTGTTCTTCCCAAGAGCCAGCCTCTGCCTGAAGGAGTTACTCTACATCCCTTTTTTGTACCTACCCTTAAAAGATCCCATATGTTACAGTAGATCTGTCATCACCGTACATATGTGAGGATCTGTAACACATGAAGCTATAGCATTTCTAACAGCTCTTATAGTGAATCTTTTCTCTGAGCTGTCAGCTAGGTACTACCCCCAAAGACGTTTGCTTTTCTTGGAATTCTGCTAGAGAAATCCTGGTCTGCAGAACTGACCCTGGGTGGGTTGCTCCTGGGTTTCCAACAGCATCCCCATATAAACATTCCATCCCTGTTGCCAAGGTAAAAGGATCTTACACGAAACAGATTTATTCTGTGATCAACGTAGAGGCACTGACAAGTAGGCTGTCTCAAAAAAAGTTCACATTGAGTTGAGATGGCAATCCTGTCACCCTCTCTTTAATGGCCCCTTTGAGCTCTGTGTTACAGCCCTGATATGAAAGTGAGTCAATAACCAGATCCAGCTCCTTACTGGACCTCCTCAGCTGCTCAATAGCAGAGTAGTCATCAGCTGAAGCAAGTACTCACAGAAGCTTCTGCAAGTATCACCTTGGAAGAAGCTGCCAAGGAAGTCTCATCAGTTTAATCTAAATTCTGTCAGAATGGCAATTAAGGATATCGACATCCAGCATTTTGAGAAAAGAAGAAAAAAAAAAATCAGAAAGTGTGGATTTCAGAGCATTCTTTGAAATACTATTAAAGTCTTCTGTTCAGACATCAGTTTCCATTACTCAGGGTTCTACGTAGAACATTACATTCTTTGCCAAGTAACAAAATCTCAATGTTAAGGAAGGCAGGTTGATGGTGAGGTAGAATAACACGATCTACATTAACAGCCATTTAAATCATTAAATAAGAAGAAAAAAGATACAATGTGACTAGAAGATTTAAAAACCATCATACCTTCTATCACTTTTATCTGGAATCCATTTGCTACAAGCCTTGGATCGGACAAATAACATGATCCATTGAAACTCTGGTAATCCTTCTGCATTTTATAAAGGGCAGGCATATACTGAGACCCACCAAGAAGACTGGAAAAGAAAAAAGAAATCCCCAAAGGGTTAAAAGCCCAAATCCTTAATTTGAGAATTAAAACTGTGAGAAAAATACAGAAAAAAGTAGTTAAGGGATGAAAAGCAATCATAATTTGCAAAAGTATTCTGAAAAAGTAATTTAAAGAAATAAAATAGCAACTATTCACATATCTTACAGAGTGACCAAGTTTAGATATATAATAGTAATTACATAATCCATGGGAGAAAGCTAGAGTGAAGTTGTGAAAACATGGAACATTTAATTTTCTTCCAGGGGAAGAAATTTGTCTTCACTGCGCTACCAACGAAACTGGTCAAAATTCATACTTATTTCCACTGGAGTATGACCAGTCCTGCTCATTACTGTATGGTAAAAGTACACAAAACATAAGAATCTGTTATTAAAGATAAATCAATGTACAAATAATCACAGAATTAGCAAACAGGGCCTTAATAGAGTTTTCTGTTAATAATTATCAAATGATACTTGAAATAATGTACAAATTTTTGCTCAATTGTACTGTACCTGTCTGTTAACACAATTGGTGTGTCCAATTTCTCCACTGGAAGCTTATGATTCATCAGTAATCTTTTATGTAGCAGGGCTTCTTCCAATCTATATGGATTCAGCAACATTAGGTTTTTTTCAGTAGCAAATATCCAGACATCAGGAAAACTCTGACGACGGATCAGGAAAAGCTCATGTTCATGGGAATAATTTTTCTCATGTCTCTGAAGGTGACGTCTACAGGAACTCAGAGAAAAAGGCACTGTCACAATTTTTGTAGGCTGTTCAGGTTTCAACTTCTTATCAGTTTGAACATGAAACATCTTGTCAAGCTTCTGCTGGTCGGATGGGGAAGTCTTCAGTTTGGGTTTCTGTTTTTCTGCCTCCTTTGTTGGTCGGTGCACTGTCTGTCCCCTAGCTCTCTTGACCTCTCTGTTATACCGTTCCAGGTCTTTATCAGCTTTTATTTCATAACTTAAGAGAGAAAACAAACCAATAGCATAATCAGATAAAAAAACCACAAACCCCAACTCCTAACTTACTAAAACAAAAGGCAAGGTAACCATTCCAACAGATAAGAACAATTCCTGTGGTTCATTCAAGCAGCCACATCAATCTGCTTTCCACTACAACGGAGGTGGAAGGTGATCAGGGCTGTGCCCCTATGACATTACCCTGTGAAGATGGCAAGTTGGAAATGTTCTTTCATCATGACAGTCAGCAAAACCTGAACTACTGAAGGAGGAGGAGTAGGCTGTATCATACAAAGAGCTACAGCAGGTTGCTTTTGACCGCAGTCCCAAGGACAATGTTTAATCCTAATTCACAATCAGATATATAGTTTTGGAAGGAGTTTTGTCCCAGGCACATCCAGCCCAGCTCACAAAAATCATTTAAGCTTCCAGAGCTCTACAGACTTCAAGAGGAATCCATGCAGTTAGGTAAGAGCTTGGAGCCTAAATAACTTTATATTAAATAAAGCCTGAGGCTTATGAAGTATATTTGAATTCAAATAGTCTAAAATTAACCACAAATAAAAAGCACAAGAATACAGCATATATTCAGTTATCACTGAATTCTGTAACTAATCAACCTACAGATTTTTCAAAAAAGTACTCAATAACTAGCTACTCCTAGATGTTGTCTAAATAGTTAAAACATTGCTACATACTAAAGCTCTACAACCTGAACAGATTCTTAATGAGTTTGCAAATGTCAAGAAGATAGCTAAACCTTTATAGATGCCAGGTCTATACTTGCCTACTACATCCAAATCTTACTTTTTTGAAGGCCAAAGGAGTGATTTTCTGAATTCCCTCTTTTTGCTCTTGATATTTTGAATTCTAGCAGGTAATTCAAACCAGTCCAATCTTCAATAAAAAAAGTAGTACTATCATATGTAAGTATTGGAAATACGTATTTTAGCTGGTCATATTTATTTATTGCTACTTGCTGAAACAGTTTGATTCAATTATGTGTATGCATGCTGGAAAATTAAGGTCAACAAAAGGGTCACCATTTGCTATTAATTATGATGTGCTAGTGTTCACATATGGTACCAATATTTAGTTAACTAAAAAAGTCAGCTTAAATAGTTTCTTGCAATAAATCATGTCCTAGAAAGTATGGAGTAAACGTTAAGATAAAAAACATCTGCTCCTTTTAAAATGAACGGATGAAATCACTTGAACAGAAATATTTTTATCCCAAATACATTTATTGCTTTGACCAGATCAATATATACTTGGTTTTGAATAGACCCAATTGTAATACAGGGGAATATTTAACCATAGGAGAACTGAGCTTTCAGCAATACACTGACAAACCAAAATGAAAGCACTTCCAAAGAAAGTCCAACTTACCTGTCACTATAGGCTACCACAAAAATTCAACCCTTCAAGCTTTGATTGTGAGGGTTTTGCAAATTCTTATGCATCACTATTAGTGATTTGTTCAAAACCAAATGGCAGGTTTACAAACTATGAGGGAACACCTTTATCTTTCCAAAAACCCATCCACAGAGGCAAGTATAATCAACAAGTGCTACAAGAACACTTCAGCTCTGCTTTGTGATTTGAGGATCCTTTCCTGAAGCTACAAAACCTAAAGCCAAGGGAATTTGCAAAATTGAGTGTTAGGAAGTGGAAGGCTAGACTGAAACCTAATTTCAAAGGCAGCTTTGGTTTAACTAGAAAAATAGATCCCACGACTTACCATTTTCCCCTCGTTTCTTATGCCCAAATGAAATATTTAGCATCTAACAAAAACCTTTTAATGTAAGGTCTCTCAGACCTTGTAAGACAAGTAAGACTATCTGAATTTGACTATATGGAGTAAATTCTGACTGGAGATGGACACGTTAGTATAGATTCATACGTGTTCGGCATAGAGAGGCATCCCATTCTGAATGTAATACCTCTCAGCATCAGTCTCTTCACATAATGAAACCCAATCAACTCAAACTATACCCACGAGTTAGTATTACATTCTACTTCTGTGTTTCCTTCCTTTGCGAAGAAGAAAATTTAAAAAGCTTTTAATTGCTTTTTTTAAAGCTTTTAAACAGCTTTTCACTATTGCCTCCTGGAATGCATAGGTTTCAGGTACTAGCACTGTTTCCTAGGAGTAGAGAACACGGACCTACTGTTGAGACTGAACAGATGCTGGGGATAAGCAACAGATATTAATAATGAATAATGGTATTAATAATTGGTATCTGGTAGTAGATGAACGGAGCTGGATAGAGATATGACGGATGGCCACTGACCAGATGGTACAACCAAATAACCCCCATCCAAATAAAACAGAACGTGTTAACTAAAAAGTTAAAATACAGTAAAAAAGAATTTTTATGGAATTGCTAAGCAAGTGTATTTACCCCAACGTAAAAGAGTTGCAAATAATGCACACAAGCCATGAGATGCATGGAAGGTTTGTCAGGCAATAAAAAGCTACCACACGAGCTGGTTACCTCTAGCCACTAATGACTGTCCGCTAATGACTCTCACCTGTCAACAGACAGCAAAGGCCCTGCTACCTGAAATTAAGTTTCTCCCACAGCACAAATATATCCATAAAGAACTACTGTAGAGCACTGACAAGGTAATTTGTTAGCCCCATGATAATGCATCTGTAATTCTGAACCTTTCCTAAACCTTCAGGATAACTTCTGCTGCCATTGTCATGGCACTTGCAGGGATTTCTCCTGCTCCTACCTGAGCCTGATACACAAGAAATATTAAGGTCAGAAACACATGCAAGCTGTATTAAGAACAGAGTGAGTGCAAGAAATTAAATCCTGTCTTTGCAAAGCAGGGAGATATACAATGCTGCCAATATGGACAAGCATGGAAGTTTTCCTCTTCTATTATAACCTAAAGACCATAACATTTTACATTCCGGTTGGGTAATAAATGCTAGCTTGTTTTGAAAGGGCTATCCTATGTCACTATGAGACATCTGTTGGTTGTACTGCTCCCAAATGGGATTTAAACTCATTTAGACCTGCTGGAGAAGCCACAGAGAGAAATAGAGATGCTGAAAGCCAAGCACACCCATTGTAACATAAATGCATGACTTTAGCACACAAGGATGGAGCACTAGAGCCCAGGAAAAGTCGTGTCTTGACAGAGAGGTTGCATGAAGTTGGAAGTAGTGTGGGCTCAGCAGAACCGAGGCATTTGGCTGCTCTGTTGTATATACATTTGTTGTTACCTCTAGGTGGCCCAATTTATCCAGAGTATCTGGTAGGCAGACTTACGTTCCCTGACAGACATACAACAGTTCTTCTGGATTGCTGCCTTGGAGGAAAAGATGACTGCATATCTCTTCTTATTTGTTATTTTCTGAAGCAATTTTTAAAAATTAAAAGCAGAAAAGAGGTACACCAAAGCTGAAACACATGGATACCACCAGTAGAAAATAGTTCCTTCACTTCAACATGCACTGGACCATACCGCTTTCATTCCTACCTACAAGGAAAACTTACCACAGACGTCTCCTTGCTGAACCAAAACAAAGCTAATCTGTAGGCACACTCGTAACAGTTGTGGCAGGAAAGCAATAATGAAATCTTAAAAGCTAAAGCAGAGCAAATGAAAATTTTCTGAAACAGCTGACAGAACCTTTTGTTTCATTTCACCGAAAGCATGAATATAACTAGAGTAGATTTCTATTATTACATTAATATTTTTACTAATGCAGAGACGGACAAAACACTCTCACATGTATGGTTTTGTGATCACAGCATGCTGCTTGCTTACTGAGCTTTAAATTAGGTAAATCAGAAACTAAATAAAAAGGTTTTAGTTAACTCTAGTATAGATGGCATTCAGAACAATGCAGATGCTTTCAAACATAGTCAAGGAAAACACAGATATATTAACAGTAATTCAACAGGTATAGCTTTCTTACCATTCTCCTAATCAAATCTCTCATTAGTGCTAAAATTACACTGTTTTGGCTACTATAAGGTCCTTTTCATTGTTCTTTCTTAATTCCCTCTCCTTGCTTCCATAACATGAAGAAAACACATTTTCACAACACTTCCAATGAGTTTGTTCTTCAAAAACAAATTTCATTTCCCAAACTTTCTGCTGCAAATCACAATATGTATTCAAATCACTACATGTAAAACTACTGAAAAACTACTTCAATATTCCTCATTTGTGTGATGCCCTACAGTGTTTTACATTTTATAAAATTACAAACAAGATATGGAAGGTCTGGTGTTTCTCTTTTTTAAACTGTCTTAGAATGTCTCAAAATCTGTCATTGTTATTCATATTTTACAATAATCTAAGTTCCACATAAAGAACAACATATACCTAATACTTAACTAATCCAACCCCTGCCCCAAATTAGGCTAAACTATGTCCTTTACTTGCAGATGGATTTCAAAAAGTCAGTGACAATTCATTTCAGAAAAAGATGGAATTTAGCTATGCAGATTGTAATCTAAAAAGAGATTTGGTTTTGACTGAAACAGATTAAAATTCAAACTGTACTATACTCTCTGAACCAGCACCAGCATAGCTGTTCAAGGGAAATCCCTTGTGTCATTTGATTGGGTTTTAGAAATACCATTCTGAGGTAGCCTGGGTTGGGATATGTCCTAAATTTAGAGGAAAGGAGTTTACCAAATGTTTGAGCACTAAAGATCCTGAAAAAGAATTCTCACTTTGTAGCAATAAAAAAGAACTGCTGGTTGGAAAAGCTCTGGAGGAACTATACAGTTCCTCATCCATCACCATGCTCGTTTTCATTGACAGTGCATCAGGAGTGACAACATACAGGCAGCCCACAGAAAACAGAAGTTTGCTGGATTCCAACAGTACATTTTCTTGCCTGCTATCTCTAAATACCAATTCAGCAAAAACCTCTCTACCTAACTGCTGCATGGCACAGAGGCAAAATGAGTAACTCAAATCAACAGTCCACATCCGCACACAGCAAAAGATGACAACTCACAAGTGATGCTGATCTTGAGAAGTCAAAAATAATTTGATTTTTTTCTGCTCTAAAGTTACAATTTTTTTAATTCACTGCAGATGATTCACTGGTAACTACCAAATTTAGAAGCAAGACAGCCTGAAAACTTACTACTTTTTTTCCTCTTCATTCAAATTCTCCCAAAGCTCTTCAATCTGCAGCAGGATGCTCTCCATGCTGGTTTTTGGATTATCATTTATCAATTTTGGACGCCATTCTTGAGTGAAAAATCCAATTGCAGACTTTGGTTTCCTTATTATTTTACTACTAATTAAGTCATAAGCCGTCACATGTCCAAATTTCTCACTTATCACATTTCTTTTCTTTATGCTTTGATTTGAGGTTTGTGGATCATTGCTTTTTTCACCAGTATGTTCATTTTGCTTATTGATTGTTCCTCCAACTTCAGGAATCAAAATTTTAACAGGTTCCAGGTTGTGTCCTAGACTGTTTTTAAATCCACTTCCCATACTCCAATTATCAGCAGAGATTTCAGGTAAATCTTTAGGGACTAAGGCTTCCTCATTTTTTTCTATTTCATTAATATTATCAGAACTCAAAGGATGTTCATTGGCATTTTTGGACTTGGGGTCCACAGGAACACTGTTACTTTGAATATCAGTCATATTCTGTCCATTCTGCTCCTCCTCATACAATAAATTTAAAGAACTGTCTGGAAAGGCATCACTCTTGGAAACCTCTTTTTTGTCCAAGCGACTATGTACATTATCACCACAAAATGTCTGATGATTTAAGCAGATCTCTGTGTTTTTTCCTGCTTGACAGTTTTGCACATCACTGCTGAATGAAAGGAATGAAGTATGAGCATGTAGATCATCGTTTCCAGATGGTCCCATTTCATTAACAACCACATCTGTTTGTTCTGTTCTATGAACAAACATGTCTTCAGAGGTAACATCTGTTTTATTACTTTCACCAGGGACTGCAGCAGGTAGTGGCCCATACAGTGATTTCAACACATTTTCAACAGCAAGTAAGACAGATTCCTGGAAAACAAAACAAGTAAGCTACATTTTCAGGTGTGCCTGTGTGTGTAACTGACAGATATTGAGAATATAGAACAATAAGCAAAGTGATCTTATTCAAAATATTTTTCAAATAAATCTGGACAGATTATTGCATTGCAGTTGTTCACACATGATTATAAAGACTCTGCAACGGACACTTTTAGGCTCAAGTATTTTGTGATAAGTATTCTGCTTCACTGGTTTACTCTGATATCACAAAACTGATTAACTGCTTTATTTATAACAGGGTACTGACTGTTTAAACCAGTATCAGGTGAACTTATTCCCTCCTAATATGGAATTAGAAGCTTATACTCAAGACAGATGCACCAACAACATCCTATTTCATATACACATTTGTGTAGGTGCTTTTACAGTGGGTGCTCCCAAGACAGCTTTATACTCAATTACAGAAACCAAAAACAAAAAAAGAAAAAAACACAAAACAAAAAAAAAAAACAAAAACAAAACAAAAAAAACAAAACAAAACAAAAAAAAAAACAAAAAAAGAAAACCCGAGCCTTTCTCTAATGCCAAAGGACAGTTTTAAACTAGATCAAATGTAAGAATGCTGTAGTAATTTTCATACAAGTGACACATAGCAGGCAGTACTTCTACAACATTAACAGAGATAAATACAAAAACCTTCAGTGAAGAGGAGGATTAACATACTGATGTGACTACCTACGTTCACTTTGAATAACCATCTTATGATTATTCTCTATAGCCTTCTTAATTTCTGTGGGACTAATTTTCCTATGAAGTGCTAATAAGTGAAAGTGAGTTTATGGAAATTTATCACTATGCAGCCTTTAAAACATGGGCATATATGGTATAAATTTCAGGTCTTGAGAATACGAACAGGATATCCTGAAATGTAAGTGATGTCAACAATAATCTACACACATAATGGCAAAATATTGCTTTGATCAGAAATCAACTCCCCTGCTCGCCCCCAACTTAATATAGGTGGCGTTTAAAAAGTGATTAGTGTAATTATGAAGTTAAGCATGAGATCACACATCTTAATTCATTTCAGCTTCTCTCACTATAAAGCCATCTAAAAACAGTGATACATGCATATGCGACAGCGCAAAAATGGATCTTTGAAATCAACTGGGAAATTAATTTTGAATAATTATCGACTTAGCCTGTTCAACACTTTTCAAACAAAAAATTCCTGTGAAAAAGGCAAGCTATCATGTAACTACAAAAAAAAAAAAAAAAATCAGTGGCATTGTTTACCTTCAAACATTTCAGTAGTCCCAGAAGCCTTTATTACGCTTACATAAGTAAAAAGTTGACAACTCAAAAGTAGATTAAAACCTTATTTACCTTATAATGCAGTAAAACTTGACTTTTATCAGGTGTTAAATTCACATCCACAGCAGAAGCAGGTACAGTAATATTCAAAAAGAAAACAGGATATAAACGAGTATGGTCCTTGTGCGTCACTAGACCGTAGTACTGTCGAATTAACTACAGATTAATTTAATAAAGAGATGTCAGTAAAGGCAATAAAATAAGACACAAAGGCATAGAAACAAAATTTGATATTACAGAAGTGTAACTAGTTTGTTGGTTTTGGTTTTTTTTTTTTTAAGTTAAAGGAATGCTAAAAAGGTCCTCGTGGGTATACATGTATGCTGGAATAATCACCAAAAAGGCAGTTATTGGTGGCTTCCACATCTTGACAGCTAAATTAAAAATGAAAAAATAAGAACTAATTCCAAGACACTAATGGTAGCTACTTTGGCCTTCTGAATTAATGTATCGATCACACTTGGAAGAAAATATATGATATGCCCAAACTGGACTGCAGCTCCAATACTTACTTTCTCAATCAACACAATACTATTATTTGTTTGTTTTTTAAAGAAAATCTACTTATACAGCATGCAACTACACTGCTGACTCTTTCAGCCAAACTGAAGTCTGTTTGAGAAAGCAGCACTTGCACCACAGACCTGCCCTTTTCCCAGAACAGGATTAATTTGCTCCTTTTATTAACCCAATTATAAATTTACAGCTTTTCCTCAAACTCTGCTTACCCTTACTATTTTCTCTATAATCCTCCCAAAAACTCCTCCAAAACACTACAAAACTATTTAGTTGTTTCAGAATTTTGGTCTCATTAACTGCAAGGATCAAATAAAGACCCTTGCATTTCCCTCTAGTATCAGGGATCCTTCAACAGACATACATACTGGAGAAAAGACTATGTTAGAATATGTTAATGAGACAAAAAGAAATTGAAACTGTAAAAAATTGAAGAGCTGCAGATTAAATTTTAATTTTTAATTCTTAAATATTGTTCAGATACCATTAAACTTATTTAAATATTTTCAAGTTATTTTAACCTTAATATTCCCAGAGCCTGTCCTCAGCTGGCACTGAACTGTAGTAATAAGAGGTCCAACAGCACTTCTTCCCCATACATAGCTTGGAGCTAAAAGTAAGTGACCCTTAGCCTGTTTTCCAAACCCATCAAAATTTATTCTTACAGATGTATTGTTATCCTCACCTGGCCAAAAAGCAAAAAAAAGGCAGCAGAAGACAATCACTTGCACTACTACAAGAACAGCCCTAACTGAAGGGCACTGTAATTTTACTTGGTATGATAGTACTCTGAATCCCACCTTGAATCTAGACCTCTGTGCTTTGGCTAAAAAGCTGTCTCTGTCATGGGATTCAAGCTGAGCTTTGAACTCCTGGAAGAAACAGGCACAGTAAATACTGTGTGGAGATGGATTAGCTTTATTTGTCACTTAACGTACAAACACAAGCTCAGGGTTTAAATCTACAACACTTTGCTTGCCAACCGAAAATTACTTCATTGTCTCAGCTTTAAAACCTGCATGTACACTTTGGCATGAATGTGATTTTCTTTTCTGGGGAGGGCAAGGATTAGGACAGCAAGGCTGCTCCAAATGAGGTGCTGCAAGGTTCAGTAGTGTGAGAAACCCAAGAGTATCAAATTCTGCCTACACAATGCCTAGTGGTAGCCAATGCTGCTGCACTATCACTTTCATTTTTATCCAATGGATACACAAATTTAAAGGGAAAGTACATTTATTTGCTTGGTCAGCCCAAAGCAAGGAGTGGACAAAATCAAAACTTTTTTTTTTTTGGAAGAATTCTCTTCGAAGAAACCACAAAGTTCCCTCATGAAAGACTGCACAGGTGTGCTTCTGAAAGCTAATACAAAGAAGGAATTAACTATTCTGGTCTCTTGCAAAGAGTATCTGAAACTACTTTTTTTTTTTTTTTTAAACAGCCATAAACATAACCTCCAGCTCTGTGGTCATAAGTGACTGCAGAACATGGAACAGAACGGAGGCACCAGGAGTATCAAACTTTTGGAAGAGGTTTCTGTTGTAAATGCTACTATCTTCACCTGTAATACTCTAGTACTTTATGATGGGAAAAGGTCGTAGACTGTATAAGTGTCTCTGTCCTCAAAAAAGTCATGTTTCTATTCCTTGAATAAGAAGGTAGAAGATGTTACCTTCAGTATTTCCTTCTGATGAACTGGACGATTATTTATAAAAATGAAACTCTTTTCTGAACTTGAAAGGCTTGTCAAAGAACTGTCTGACTCAGCTTTTGGGAGAAATCCAGAAAGATTTACCTGCAATGATAAAACAAACAGAATACAAAAGTACTTTAAAGAGAAACCCAAAATGGTTTACTTTAGAGGTGAGATATTAAAATAAAATTGTACAGGAGTCCAAGTCATCCAAACACATGCATTGCTTCTTGAAAGTTATGATACAAAAAGAAAAGCACTTAAAGAAAAAAAGAGGTTGGGAAGGATGGTTTGTATCTACTTTCCTTGATCAATTTATCGAGAAATTCCCCATTTGGACTGCCAGTTGCACCAGGTTGCTGTCAGGAGCTGAGGGCTGTGGAGAACAATGGCAGCCAGCTTTCAGCTTGCTGACTGCAGGGCTGCCAACTTAACCCCTGCACAAGATAAACGCCTGCTCTGCTGCCCAGCCCGGTGGAGGCAGCTGTGAAACACCACTATGGAAAAAGTCCAAAACACACAATCCCTCCCTTTCTACACGTAGGGCACCTTAAATAGCCTGTCATAGGGCATTTATTCAGGGCACCTAAATTTACCTACGCCACCTTTATCCAAATCATCTGACTCTCAGGAGTGCTGAGCACCCACGACTGACAGACCGCAGCAGAACCTGTGAGCACACAGCACTGCCAAGGAGCATCAGGAAAAAAAAAAAAAAAAAAAAAAAAAATCACACGATTCGAGTACCTAATATTAACTCCAAGTTTCAGGATTTTTCTGTTGAGGTTCTTTAGCTTAGGTTTTTTTTAAGGTCAAAATGAGGCTGATGGCTTGTGCTGCCTGTCCCATCACCTCCCCCTCTCTCCCCACCAAGCAACTTTGAAACTGTTGGATCGATTTCAATTCAATCTAATGAAGAAGCAGAAATCCTGAAGATATTTCCGCAATTTCTGTGATAACTGACAGCTGTTTGGAGAGGAGAGCCCAAAGATAATGACCTTACTGAGCAAAAAGCAATTGTAACTTTCCAAAAGATAGGATCCATCAGCATGTAAGCGCTGATGTGCCAACCAGCCTACATACTGCTTCACATATTGCCCCACTGCCAGCTGCCCAAACTAATAGGTGAAGGAACACTGGGGCATCGTGAGGATGGAAATTTTGGAGAAATGGGAAAGTCTGGAGAATGTTCTGGTAGCAGGGTGTATCCCAGAACACAGAAATCAGACCTCGTTAGCTTTGCTTTTGGCAGAACCACTTGTATTTACTAAAATCCAAATTATCATGCATTTGAAACGGAATTTAAAATCCCTGGGATTTGGCCTATCCTTCCCATTCATCTACGTCATGCCAGCTATCTGCTCATGTGCTCCCTTATTCCCTCTTGACCTTGTAATAAGCATTCTGTGCTAAAGCTGGAGTGTTCTGGTCAGCAACGCTGCACAGAACCAAACACCACCGGTCAAGTTAAAGAGGTGTCAAATATCTGTTGGATGATTATCAGAACACAACATGCGGCACTTCTAGATTTTGTTCTGCAATTTTAGCACATCCTTGAACGATCCTCCTCTTTGCTTCAAGCTCCTTTTCTAAATCCTAAATATTTGTACAAGTCTTTCACTTCAAACAATATCTTTATATACAGACAGCATTAAAGCAAAACTGAAAGCCTCTAACTCATTTAGGAAGTTGCTAGATTTAGAAATGGCTGACTGCTGCTACCATTTAAAGCCCTGTAGAATATCAGTATGCTCGATAAAAGTTAGCAACAATTCCTAAAACCAGTCTTAATTATTAGACTTTTCATATACAAAAATAGATGAAGTATAAAGACAAAGTTACAGAAGCTGGAAAATATTACATAATTTTTGCTTTTAAGTTAGATCAACTGTTTTTAAATTAACACTTCAATAAAAAACAACTCGTATATGTATTAAAATAGATCTGTGTTAAGTGGACAGCAGAATGTCTTTCTTAATGACTTCTCTTCCCAGTGGCAGGTGTATCTGCTAAACTTAACCTCCACAGAAAAAGAAGAGACTAGGAAAATTTTCTGTGTGAAAGTTTTCATCCAAAACAGATCCATCCATCTACAAGACTGGGGATGTGAAAAGCAAAGATGCTGTACATCTACAAAGTTGCGTCAGTTCTTTATTGTCTTAGTTTTCTTTTTATTTTACAAGTAGCTCCTGTGTTTGCATGCTTTGGAGTGAGCTTGAGATGCATTCTTGTTTCATTCAGTGCTCATAATGGAGATGCTCTGAAGACCACCACTCTTTAAAACCTCTGTATCACTTGTTACTGAAGTTTTAACTCTACAGTTGGTAAGATGCACCTTACAGAAAGTTGTTCAGAGCAACATTAGTTTTTTTTTCAGAGTTGGCTTTGCAGCAAAGGAGTATGAAGCCACACAATGAACAAGCAGGAAAGGAAAAGAATTAAAGAGCTGCCCTCTGGTCTGTGTACTGAATGAGGCATGGACCTAACGGGAAGGAAAAAAGCAGTATGTGCCTTGTCATTCAATACCTATCCCAACACCTGTACACAAGGGAGAAAGAAATGGTTACACAGGCAACCTTAATTCTGTCATTTCATAATGTTTGTCTGCTTAATTGAGAAATGTCCAAGGCTTCTGAATGTAGATTTGTGCATAACTAATATGCATGGATCACTTATACACCTATAAATGATGCACGTGGTATTTTACACACTATTTAGAGAGAGAGATATGGAATGTTCCCCAACTACTATTCAAGGAATATGGATGCCTCATGATATAGCAGAGAGGTAATGTGAGAACCTGAGTGCCTCCTTCAAGCTAGTCCCTTCTGAACACCCCCAGAGCTTCCCCTCAGAGCCCCCTGCACTTGTCCTGTGGGGCACATCTAGCCTGCATTCAGGTAAGAACGATTCTGGATGTTCTGTCCAGACATATGCAACTAAAACTTTCTAAACTACAAGAAGCAGCTTTGCCTTTTTTCCCTTATTCCCCTGCATATGTATACTACAAGCATTCTGACAAAATCATGATTTAAGTCTGACTAATGTTATTAATCTTTAATACATATATATATATATTCAAGTTTGAATAATGCTATTAAACACAATTTACCACACTGCATGCAGCATGGTAAGTCGTGTTTAATAGCTAGTGTGACTTTACAGATGGTGATTCATCTCATCTATGTGACTGGTCAAGATTTATCACTACAATGTACAGGAAAATGCAGCCTTGAAGGACCAGCAGTAGCAAGACTTCCTTTTATAAAAATGTCTACAACAAAAATAGAACCAAAGTAAAAAAAAATTTAAAAAATATTAAACAAAGAAGACTATAATGGGGAATTCCCTCAATTTCAACAGGGGCAAAGAAAGACAAGTACACTAGTATTTCCTTGAAATATATGTTCAGTGGAAGTTTTGCATAACTTGCCTTTTAAGTGTGTGTTTCTTTTGCTACTCAGGTGCCCCTCACTGAAATGGAGAGAATATTCTTTAGAATACAAGGCTAAGAGGCCAGAAGGATAAGAAGGATATAAATGCTTAGATATTAACCAGAGCACAACCTGCCTGTGGGCCAGGAATCCCAACTTAGACAGCTCTGAGACATCAGCAATTCTGCATTTGTCATCACAACTGTTTTTACTGCCATTTGATCAGTGCCACATGAGTCCTGACTAGATGACTCTTGGAGTGGATTTTCAATCACCAAACCAATTAATTTTACATTGAGGACAGTAATAGAATCAAATGCATTTATCGAATGCCAGTCTGGAGATAATATTCTCTTTTTCAAAGTCTCCTCCTTTTTGAATATTGATTTAGCTCTTTCCATTGACAAACTTTAAGTGGATTTGTGAGAAGGAAGTTTAAACTCACCTCAGGATCTTCACAGCAGTGTTGAAAAGGTACCATACTGCCCATAACGGCTGTTCCCAGAACTGACATACAGGCCATTTTGTGATCCGACACCCTGGTCTTCTGCCAAATAACTGCCTGAAACAAATGGCATGGAGTCAAATTTTTGACATTATATTTATATTTGCTGAACTTAAGTCATGTCTATGAACATGCATATGCAACTGCACACATACTGTATATGTAACATTCTGTACTTTGACCCTCTTACATTCACAACTTTCAGCGTTAACACACACGATATGGTACTTTTTGGCATGTCTTCTCATATTGTATTACTTATTTAGACTCATAGCAATCGGAAAATTAAGCAAAGCTTGTATTTATGGATGTTACATGGCTAATCTGGACTTCCGCACCTGAAACAACTGTTAAAAACTAATCAATAAAAATACTACTTCTCCTCTTAGACATATAGCAGTAGGCTTTGTGTTTTTACCCAGCATATACATTGAGGGTTTATGATATCTCTGGTGGTCAGCATTTGAAGGTGGGTACTGCAATATTTATGGTACTTATACACAAGAGACAGGCCATTTTGGTAGAAATCAGGTTATCAGGTTTCCATTCACAGCTCTCATCTGGATACTCTAGGCCTACAAGTCTGCTATTTAGCAAGGAAAGCAGCTTCTAAAGAAGTAGTTAAGAGCAAAGCAGTTGTTTGTCTAATGAAAATTCCGTAAAAGTTTAAAGGATAAAAGGATATCTGCTCTAGTAGCTACATATCTTGGAATACTACTGCAAAGATTTAATGAGTAAGGCAGTATGAACTGCAACTTGCATAAGAACTTACCTGTCAAGTCCAATTATATATACAGAAAGCATTAGCTACTTTGGGAAGTGAACTTTTGTCTCTCACTAATGAGAAGTCCTATACTAAACAGCCACAAATTTAACTTTGATTCTGCTGTCTTTTGTTGCTGTGTATCAACAACAAAAAAATTTTGCTTGGTTGGGTTTCTGCTTCTAGGTAACTAGACTGAGACTGCTAGCTTCAGATCTGCTTTGTATCTTTTTCTGTCACCGTTAGCTGACTGAGTGTACTTCAATGTGCAACAGTCAAACACAAAAGGAAAAAAAATGCAGCAAACTCCACTTTAAATCTGATGTTACAGTGCTGTTTAAAACTGATGTTTTAAATAGGTGCTAGGTGTCCAATAAATTCAAAATGAGTTCACAGTATTCTGGTACATGTGGTTATGTGAAAGCATGGTGAGTGAGCAAAGAATACACCCACATCCATCTCGAGAAATGCAACACATAGACTTAAAATTCCACCTGTCCAGTGGGATATTTGCTGGCCTTGAGGGGTGAATTCCACGGAAGAACACGGTGCTCCTGTAAAATGATATTCCCTTCTTATAGGACAGGTGGAATTTGAAGGCTTTGAGACTGGTGAGCCCCAGACTGTTCCCCAATTCTTTAATTTTCTATTTCCCAGTACACTCTACTGCATTTGTCAAGTGGGGCTTTTTGGCCCTGCCTGAATCTAACTCACCTCCTGCACACCAGCCTGATAGCCCTTCACATTACCTGCGATCACAGCTCTGCCATCCTATGGCAAACGTAAAAGACAATATATGTTGAGTAGGGCAGGGAATACAAAATGGGGAGAAGGAGAAACAAGGGAGCAGAGCCATGGCCCGGGTGTCCACAGGTCTGTCAGGGAGAGAACCCACCTTGCTTCAGCAGCAGGCAGCAGCAAAGGACAGCCTGCAGCTGCCCAAGGCATGCTGCCTCTCAGCCTCTCTCCTCTACACCTGCTGTAAATATCCTCAAAGACATTTAGGAGTGATGAAAAAACTGTTCACTTCTTTAGAGCGCGTCTTATAAAACATTTCCTGTACTGCTACTATTTTAAAATCGATTACTTAAAATGGAAACACGAAGTGCCAAGCAATTTTTTCTTTACTGGATACATTTTAAATTAAGTGCTTCTGACCAAACTGAGAAAGACACTTGTTACATGACTAATATAAACATCACGCTGTTTATTTTAGGCTATACTAGTGTGATGCCACAGGTACAGATATAAATCTTAGCTGCTGATTAATGCAAGGTTATTACACTGCTTGACCTGCTGAATGGCTGATACTCAGGACGGTGAAAAGATCCCTTCAGTAAAGTGGTTTTAAGAAAGCTGTGGAAAATGAGAACTTATTAAATGCAAACTTGCTGAAAGTAGATACTATTAATAACAGTATTTTTTAACTAGTCATATATTTATCAGATATTAATACTCAGAACTACAGACAAAATTTTAGGAACTAGTTACTGCTGTAGGTTAAATTAAAGCCTACATACTGAAGACGCCAGGCAACTCCTAAATTTCCATACTACCTAAACACAGAATAGATTGTGTGTTCCTTTCTAGCCCTGACTGCACATTATGAAGCAAATACATGGGAGTAGCTGGCAATTTAAAGAAAATTATTTTTCTAGACTCTCCAGATGTATCAACAGGCATTTAAAAAAATCCACAAAGAAACAATGCCTGTTCCATTTAATTTATTTTAGAAAGTGCCTGTTTCCTGCAATACTCTATTTTTTTAACCTTGCTTATACCCTTTAGTTTAGCTAAAAATACACACCCACACACCCCCCATATTTTTTTTCTAGGTCACATAAAGCGGGTGTCCAGGATGAGCCAAGGAAGAATCTGACTCTAGTCAGTATGATGACACTGCAGAAACAGCCTACTCAAAGATATATTATTACATACGGCCCATCTTAGGTTTTGCTAGAGCTAGCCAAATATGTCCCACCTCACTCCTTGTTTCATTGAAGGGGATTACATGATCTAGAGCTTACAAAATGTCATAACATATATAAAATCTATTGCACATATACATAAGATACGTACGTGTGCCAGTGTCTGTGTGTATGTATTTCTCCACCCCCATCCAGCCCTAGGACATATACACACTTTTGTGGAGGATGATAATGTACGTGCACACATGGAACAGGCATCTCTTTCAGGATGCATACATGTAGCCCAGAAGGATTCCTTGAAAAATGTGTAAAAAGCGGATAAAGAGTACGCAACCTCTTCCCACTGGGATCCCTGGTATATGGCACTAAGGAGAATAACAGCTGCTCATTATTTGCCTCCTTAAAGACACCAAGGAAAGACAGAGAAAAAAACCGCTGCCATTGCTCATCCCTAACCATCCTCCATATTTTAGAACTTCTATCAGTAGTCACAATGACTTGTAATCAGAGACAAAATAAATATATTAATTATTAATATATTAATTAATGGGGACAGGATGCTGTTGCTGACTATGGCTACTTCAGTGTAACTATGATGCTGTGAGTTAAACAAATTCATCCTATTTACCTTAGTACTAAATAACAGCAGTAACTTAACCAAGTGGACTTTTACTGCCCAGAAATAATCTATTTTCTTTATTTATTTTGTGATAATCATTGTGTATTTATCCTGCAATAAACTTTGCAGGTGTTAATAGAGCAAGCACTGTAGATGAACTGTAGGTTGGCAACATAAAATTGAGTTATGAGTTACTTCTCTAAAAGAGAACTGTATTTCACAGTCTCTCCAATTTTGTTTTACATGCTTCAAAAATCCTGTCACCCTGGCATCTGAGATTTCACTGCAGACAGTTAACTCTTTGGGCCAGTATGATCCTTAGCTTTCCTGAAATAAACCAAAATATTTTAATAGGCTCCAACAAAACTTAAAAGATTGCAGCCCACCTGTTAAAAGGGCTTACAAACAGGAACAAAGCCAGGCAGCAATATTCAAAGTCTGAATTCAGCCAAAGAGAAACAAAAATACATCATCTTGTACAATATGTATAACCTCTTTTGCTTTTGCTCATGATGCACAGACACCTAGCTGCAAGGGCTGGCATGTTCTCTGCAGTGGAAGAAAACCTATCAACTAAGATCAAGAAGACACCAAGATCAAGTCTTAACCACATTCTTTAAAATCCTAGCCTTGAAAAGTGTTGATGTTGTTTATCAGCTCCAGACCATAACTGGTGTCTTGTTTTAAAACCAATGATAAGTTATCTTACTAAAGAAGAGCTCTTGCATAGTCTTCCCTTGAAAACAGAAACCACAGCAGTTTTTAATTTAGCTTAAAGAAAAAATAATGCAACTCTCTACATAATCATAATTATTTTCCCTATATATTTTATACTTGCCTCTGAGGAATCAGGTGTCCCATCTACTTCACAAGTGATAGTGGGACAACTACCAGTGGAGGTATGCAACAGAGAAACTCAAGGCACCATTTTTCCCCTCATTAGATGCAGCTGACACACCTATCTATCCCGGGGCATCAGACATTGCAGCTATCAGGGGGACTTGTTGAAAGACAGCAATTTTCCACAGAACTCTTCATCCTACAAATTCTGACATACTTCCTGCTCAGATTTCCCTTCTGGGATACAAGAGCACCCTCCCCACTAAAAAGCTTTCTTGAGCATCATGCAGTGGAGAAATGCTTGGATTCAGTAGCTAGAAGGTAAATTAGGAGAGGAGCTAACAAATATCACAAGGAGCCAAGGACCTCAATATGGTAACGCATCTTCACAGTCTTCAAGAATTACAGACTACAGTGAGAGCTGTAAGGTCTTTTTGGCTGCTTTAAACACACATGTTCAACTGTGGGTGTTTAGAGAAATTCCACTTCCATAACAGAAGGGGAAAAAATAAATCTCTTCATCAATTAAACTATTGTCAAAACCCCACAGTTTCTAATCCTAAACTGTCATTTAGAGGATGTACATCATTACAGTGAATTAAAGGGAGGTTTAAAAGCCTTTTGTAAAATATTGGTTAACAAAAGTAAGGGAAAACACACCAAGCTGTAACAGAACACAGTGCTAAGGAAGGGGGAGAACTCCCAGGCAGCTTTGGACACATCCTTTTTCTGATAGCCTTTTTAAAGTATACAAAGTGAATGTGAAAGCCTTGCAAGAGCTAAAGGCACAGCTCAGATTCTGCAACACACACTGCGTATGTGAAACAGTAATTGTTTTGAGATTTCAGCCATATAGTGTGCTGTCATTTGAAAAAAGTGATGGATGAGAAACTGGAAACCTGAAGGAATTAGTAATAGGATATAAAGCATTTCACCTCTAGGTCACCAGTTCAAATTCAACCAGGTTGGTAGTGACCAAAAGTAGTTACCATCTGGCAGCTGTTCTCTGGGTGATGTAAACTGAGTTGAGGGTCTCAGTGCATTTCCTAGTGGACAGGTGTCCTCATCACAAAAAACACCATAATTAACTCTCTGTTTGGCTTTCTCAGCAAAGCCACTGAACAACGAATGGAAGTAGAGACTGAGCTATATTCCAGGTCAGCATGAAAGCATATTGGCTGCAGAGCACTGCAGATTCTTAATCAGAATTCCTCTTCATATTTGCAGACATGCAGATTAGGGAGGGACTTAATTTATCATCATTACATTAAACAGAGTAGCCTTTCCAGCTCAAGAAAGAGCTTACGTGCTGCAGTTCCTCCTCAATGCAGATGTCTTTTCAACATGCAGATATAACAGAGTTTAGTAGCCCAATGAATGAACAGAAAGTATAAACCCATTATTAAAAATGGTAAATTTACTATTCCACTATTAAAAGTGGTAAATCTACCGTAATGCACTTAGTCTCAAAAATCCCACACTTATTACAAAGAGAAAACTTATTACAGACACAGATAAGAAACTGGTTTTGCACTATTGTATACAGAGTGTAGGTTGAGATTTTCTAACTTTGGAAACAAGAGGAGACTTACTGTAAAGAAAAAATAAAACAAAAAGAGTATAGCAAAGAATACTGTAACATTTCTTCACCAAGAACTAAAATGGTCAATAACTAACCAAATAAGGTCAAGCATTATGTAGATGCAGAAGAGTCTGTTTCCAAATCTTAACTAAAACTTCCATTCAAATAATTAAGAAGCAGCATGCTCCCACACAGCACCTACACAGACTCATCATCTGATGGCATCCTTTAGGTCAACTGCAAAAGGGGTTTGGGAAAGAATACCAGCCACAGTTACAAGAATAGCTTTAAAATGGACTCCTTGTGCCCACAAGTTCTGACTCATGTCTCTCTTGAAACAACAGTACATAGCTTCAGGTAGAACTGTGTGGGATCAAGGCTTCAAAATATTATGCACCAAAACCACCGGAAAAAAAAAAAACCTAATTCCCTCATGCAGATTTTTCTTCAACAGGAACCGGAAAATTTATTGAGTCTACTAATGGCCCAGCTGTGCTTTGCACAAGACATGGGACCAGTTGTGTATGGTATGACCTGCTGATAGGCACCATCTAAACCACCTGTTGCCATAATTTGTTCAGCCCCATTATATCTGAAATTGTTAAAACAGGTATAGTATCAAGTGTCCTCTCTCATTTCGGTGTTTGTGGAATACAGGCAACTAGAACAGAATTAAAGTATTCTGTATCATCAGCCTTTCAAATACACAAAGACATTTCTTGAACATCAGTGGCTTGTAAGACTAAGTCAAGGGCTACCAGTGCTAAAGGGTGAGGAGCTTGAAAACTGTTGATCCAGGGAAGAGCCGTACACCACCTTGGTTAAAATACAGACAGAGCTCACAGGTGGCTAGAACATGGCATTTCGGTCTGAAGAGTTTGACAGGGTTTAAGCAGTAGCTGACTTTGGAATGTTCTTAGCACGCCTTCTGATAATGTTAACTTTAAATAAACTTGCTGAATACTCATGTAAATTATTTCCATTTGGCTGTCTCATTATTCAATATGCTTTCAAGGAACATGGTGATGAAAGAAGAAAAATACCTCTTTCTAACATAACCATACTGGCAAGAGGATCAACATTATCAGTATTCAAAGAATGTCTTGGCAGGATAAACCTTCATAAAAAGAAGGAGCACTAGCTAATCCAAGTTGTCAAAATAGCAATAGTACTTCAAGGGTTGATCTGCAAAGTGATTCATTATTTATTGCTAATGCAAACAAAACGTTCTGAGCAGAAAGAGCAATTGAGTATTTCCTATCTCGGAAATCCACTGACGGAGAGTACACAATAAAAGAACCCCAGGATGACTGATAAAAGGATATATATTTTCTTACTTTCCAGAAAACAAGCCAAAGGCAGGAAGAGCCTCGTGGATCTTCATAGCTATCAGACACTTAATGGTGATATTTTTTGAGCTAACACAGATGTGACATGTGGCACAATAACAAGAAAAATTTCTGGAAATTTCATTCAGAAGCACAAGACATACACCTTTAAAAAAAAACATGGTGGAAATAAAACATGCAGTGTATTGTGCATCCTAAAAACATATATACATTCAACAGCTCAATAAGAGGTCTGACTCTCAAAATAAGTTCCTGCTAGAATCAATTAGGCAACCATTTTCAGATGCCTAACCTCAGACACTTCTGTGAAAGTTTCAGCCTCATTATATTCTTCCTCGGTAAAGCTAGGGCTATCCTTTCTTCCATTTCCTTTGATTTCTTATAAAACACAGGACTTTCAAGACTATCTGGGTTTTTTTTTTTTCCAAATGTACTGTTTTTGTAATTTAATTTCAAGACTCCTTTGAAATAAACTTTTACTTACACTTTTTTCACTTACTACCCTTTCTACTCTCTTGACCTATCTTTCCTCGTCTCCTTCTGTAATATCTCATCTCTGCTACCTTCTTGCTCTTTTAAGCCTGGGAACCTGATCTGACTCCTGACGTGTATCTTCTTCCATTGCAACAGAAAGTATTGGCTCTGCCTCAAGAATTCAGGATTCTAGGAACTCCTCTGAATAATTGCACGTACAATTTTTTTAAATTAATATGTTACCTATGAGCTACACAAAAAAAATAGAGCAATTCTAAGAAGCTGATTCTTTCTCCTAGTACATTTCAAACAAATATAACAGCCACCACCACAAAAAAAAAAATCTCAGACAACCCTGTTCAGTAGGGTATTATTCTAGCACAGATCTACTGTAGTATCACTACAAGAAAAACATATTCTGATCTAAATTAATAATTTTAATAGCAATAATACTTAGCATCTGAAGGAAAATAACTAATTAATATTCATGTTCTGTGATATTATGGTAAAATGGATGCACATAGACCTAAGTGAAAGTTACTATGCATTGGAATTTCAAATTTCTTAAAAGCTATGATGCAATAGGCAATTTTTTTATTTGCAAGCAATGGCAACAGCACTAGAAACACAGGAAACTGCACTCAAAGTTTTTAAACATTTTCAGACTATTTTAAGGCATTTACACATGTACAAGAACAGACTACACTTTCTGTACAATTTCTTAAGCCTTTCGTTTCCCCTGCTCAGCAATAGCTACTGAGTGACCTCTTGTGTTGAAACATGTCTGAGCAGCTTCTTACTTGTTTTCTTTTTTTCCTTAATAAGTTAAACGAACATAAGGCCGGCAGTGCAAAATGAAAAGCCCAAAAAATCAGCACAGTCTGTCATTACACTGAATAACACTGCCTGCAGAGAGCATTTGTACTGATTTATTTTACCTATCAAACTGCATATTAAAGAATTTACTTGTGAAGCTAACAGGATAGGTAGTCAAAATCAATGTGCAGTGGCTACTATCATGCTGTTCTCCATACCATTTTTGCAGCAAGTATTGTGAAAAAGACGCGATTAACTTCTTGCACATTGTGTTAAAAGAACTACAGAAAAAAAAGAAAGATATGTAGTAGTCTAATCAAAGGGGATGAAATCAAAATACCATTAAAAAAATCACTTGCAACTTGTTAGAGAGGGCAAAAACAAATCACCAATAAAACATAAAATTAGTTTTATTAACCAGCATTTAAGACATATACTGTGAACCACTGCTAGATATGTCAATGAGCTTAACACAATCTAAGAAGCGCACACCCCCGAGATCTCTGGTTTCAAACTTTCTGCAGTCCCAATGAAATAAAACTGAAAGTAACTATACTTTCTCAGCTTCGGAACACTAATTCTGTAGCCACAAGCCTGGCTTTTGTTTTTCACAGCATCTACCCTTTGGTATTTAGAAATACATACACAAATATAAGCAGAGCATGTTATACAACTCCAGAAAAGGATGGGCAATCTGTTATCATTTCAAGAAAGCACAGTTTCATCCATCATTCCCACTGAAAAGGAACTAAGTGTGAATGTTTGGTTGACAGAATAACTGATCAAAATTGCTCAATGAACAGGCAAAAGAGCAAGATAAACAAAAAAAGTTATTTTAGAACAAGAAAAGAATTGCAGAGGGATCCAGCCACGAGATGTCACTCTCTACTTTGTGGCAACTTGTGGAAATTCTTCAGCTAGCTTTTTCTTAGAGGTGCCAAAACCAGGAGTACAGCCAATAAAGTTAGCTATGTTAAATTGGGGTCGTGTAAAGGAGAACTGCTCAATGCATCATTTCTGTAGCTGTGTGTGAAGTTAATGTAGCTGTGTTGTAAAATTACTCTTCGGTATGCTGTGAAGTCAAAGTGGCCTCCAAGCAGCCTCCGTTCCCGCAAGTCAACTACCTCAACTAAAACTGTCAGTTACTCGTACTGACATCAATGTAGCAAATTGGTTTGAATTTTTCAGCCTTTTTAAATAAAACCATCATTATGTATCTTATGACTCAGCATACAGCAAGCTACCTGTATGTGCTATAGCATCTATCCTGATAGCCTAACCAAAAAAGTTTTGAGTTTTTTCATTTGGCTTAGGTTAACTCTTGATCAGGCCTGAGGCCTCGTAAAGTCTCACTTCTTTGTTCTGCAGAACACCACCACCATCTTTACTAACCACCAGCATGTAAAATCATTCTTATACCACTAGCATGCAAAATAATTTTTATACCTCATGTATCTAACCAGGTATCTGCTGGAGCACACCAAAAAGATCTGAGCCCAAGTTTTAGAAGTTTAGGATCAAAATCTATAACTATCATAAATACACATCTAAGGGAAGAAAGAAGTGGAAGTCCAAAACAAACCTATGATGAAAGAAAATTGACAGGAATTAAAGTTTTTATGTAAGTATTAGATGAACCGCATAAATTTATCAGAAACTGATCCTTAAGATACCCGATAGAGAAAAACTCATTATTACCTTATTATGTGTTAAGGTTATCCTCAGCTCTGGTTTTATGATACCATATGCTGTCAGTAGCTCTTGGACTTTTTTCAGTTCTTCCTTACATTTTTTACTTGTTGAGTAAAACTGCTTTCTTACAGGAAGATTCTTAAACAACTGTAGGACTGTTACTGTAGTACCTGCAAGCAGGTGACAAAAAACAAGTAGAAATTACACTGAAAGCGTACCACCGACTGGATACTGAGGAAACTTCAAATGAAGAGACCTGTGTGCTGCAGCATACAAAATAAACCCTAATAACACTAAATTAGATTATATTAGCCTGAGAAGAAATATACCAAATTAGCAGCCATCTTCCCCAAAAAAGTACCTATAGACCTCAAGAGCTGTGATTCCCCTCCTTTATTTGAAGTTGATTGCAGCATTAACCTTTCTTTTGTACACACTGACAATCGTGAGAATCAGCACTAAATAAAATTGAAGACTCCTGTGCATTTTAAGTTAAGTTTCATTGGTAAAATGGTGAAGAGATACTCTTAGAATCTAATCAGATATACATGAAGCAAAGAAACACTGAGCTCAGTTAAGGCCCTTCACAAGCATTTGCTTCAGGCTAGCAGCTGAAGAGCCAGATCCCTCTGGTCAAGGCACAGTACATCTACCAACCATTCGTCTACCAACAGAGTCACATAAAATCCTAGCTCGTGAGGATATTGCAAAGTATTAAATATATGTCACGGAATTCAGTCAATCATTCAACAAATTTGACAAGAGGCAAGGCAAGGCAACCCACAGGTTTTCCAGCCGTGGAAAACACTGCAGCCTAAATCTTAAAAACAGTTACAATTAGCCAAAATTACAGTTCTCACCTTCAACTCTTTCTTCAGTACTTGCCCACTGACTAGCCCTCAGCAGGTTCTTATGGCTTAATGGCTCCCTGCAGCCAGTTAGTGCCGAGGAGAAAGGGAGCGGCGTTGGCAGTCAGCGCCCGGTTGGTGTACGAGCCCTGCAGCCAGCCAGGGGCAGCTTGTGGGTGCAATACGGACAAGCAGTTGCTGCAGCTCAGCTGGGAAACGCTGAGCTTTATGGAAGAGCTGCAACTGCTTCCTCAGGAGCACACCCTCCTCACAAGAAAGGAGCACAGTGCTTCTCTTCTGGGAACACACACCGGCTGGAGTGTGAATGTGAGGCCACAGCATGGTCTTAACGGTCCTCACAGAGCAACAATTAGCTGAGCAGAGCAGGTAGCACACGCTACCCCAAACCTACACCACGTCTGAACCACTAAGACTGTCTCTGAGGTGAGTGCAACCTTTAATCTTTCACACAAACACACAGAAGGACTTCTAGCAACACCCCCTTCCTGCAGGTTAGGAAGAACTGTGACTTTGCCTGGTCTTACAGCTACACTGCTTCCAGCAACTCCCTCACATAGCAGCAGGGCAACTCTTCCTTCTTTAAGCAAGGATTTTGCTATGTACAGAAACATTATTTTGGTCCTGAACAAATCTTTCATATACTTGCATAGTAAGTCTGGTTGGACCTGGGGCATTGAATTTTTATAGCTTTTATTTCCACTGCCAGCTTGAAGAAGTGAGTCAGAAAAGGAGAAACGAGTTTATAATTACTATCTAAAGCAACTTCCAAGAGATATTTCTTATGATAATAGCACATTCTCAGTTGACAGACATAAGGCAAGCAATGTTTACAGCTGCAAATATTTCATACTCAGCCATCAAGTACAAAACAGGTCTTGCAACACCAAGCAGAGCCTGAGAGAAACATAAAATACTTCTGTCACAGCGCAATACCAGAACAATATCTTACCTTGTCCAAGATGGGAAGGCTTTTTTGAAGTTACATGCCCACTGCTGTCCAGAGCATACTGAGTGCTGAAATCATCATCAGCCGTCTTTGTTGTGATCAAAACCTGAAAAGAGTAATTTTTTAAAAATCATGTTAATCGAGGATTTACGAAGTTCAGAATGAGCTTAGACAAGCTTTGCTACCACCCTTACCACTGCATTTAGTCACCACAATAACATTTAATCAGTTTATAAAATTTTTCTTCTACAAGTGTTTCTTACAGTCACAGAAAGTCTGTATTATTCTAATTTTTCTGTAAATTTAACTAAAAGCCATGCATTTCTATCACACTAATACACAAAGCATAGCAATCCCTACTACCTACAACACACACTCCTACATCTTCTGTTTTAATACTGGTTAAATAAACAACTACTTAAATTGATAATTTTGCATTTTCATCCTTCATAAGAGAAGGCATACTATGAAAACTTCTTAAATTCATCTGAGATTCCACAGACATACTTACTGCTACCAAACAAACAGTGTATTATCTTTCCACACCCAAACACATCTAGCAATCGATAGTAGCATGTTTTGTAAGCTATTAAGGTAAATACACACATCAGCTTTAGCAAGACCAGTCATACAGCAGAAGCTCAATAAAACTACAACTCCCCGAGTTCAGGTATCAATATTTTGAACAATAGAACCACTGCACTTTCACCACCTGAAAGACATAAAGGTTATCACACACACAGAGGTTCAGGACATTTTGCTTTACTTTAGTTTCTCATATGAATCATCCAGAGTTCAGCCATGCCTCTGGAGAGAAAAAAAAGTAATTGATTAATTGGAAATTACAATATTAAAGACCTACTTAAGGGTCAACAGTAAAGTATCTCTTAACTGAAACTTCAGAGGGCAGTTTGGGTAGGCAGAATGCAATTAATGCCAGGAGTGTTTAACTAACATAATTACTAATCCATGGATTAAAGTAATAACTATTCAAGTACTTAATACACTCAGGCCACCTCCCATCTCTTATGAAACATACCATAGAGCCGATTAAAAAGCTCACAATAGATGGCAACCTGCTCTGACAACTCACTAGAAGGAACCAATGACTGAGGTCTGTCATCATCTGTCAAAACACCAACACTTTTAAAAGCATCTTTGGAAATCTCCACCCAATCACACAGCCCACTCCTGCTTAGCGTGATGTGAATGTAGCAACGAGTCAAGCTCTAACAGCTCTCCTGAGCTCAACAGTTGATGGTTCCAATCAGACACAGGTATCAGTATCTTCCTGCAGGATCTAATCCTTGGCAGACTTAGAAAGAAAAATCCAAAACTCGACTTTGACACAGCATGAAGACAAAAAGGCAGAGTACAATGGAAGAGGTAGATGCTGTGCCCTTAACAGCCGAAACACTTTTCTGATGGTTTTGAACCAACTTACTTTCAGTCAGAAGTTAAATTAGTATGTAATGTTATATATTACATATTGTACTAATGTAATGTACTAAAATAACATACTAAATATCAGTACACTGTCAGTCCTCGTAACACAAATGTATGGATCAGACTTGGATAGGCCAGGGAGCAGTTTCGTGTTTACTCACGCAAACAACAAAGTTTGTGCAACTGCAGTCATAGAGATGTCAAGAAGCAATATGGAACTCAGCAAGATCCCAGGACTGCCGATCACCTAGATAACATCAAAGCAGAAATCCTTCCTGGAATGGTAGCTATGTGGGCTATCAGTTCCCTGAAGTGATTTCTCCTGGCCACCACCTGCTGTTCCTCATTTTGATTTACCCTAATTCAAGCAGCAAACTCAGCCATACTCTTTGACATTATATTTGCTGGCAATACTACACAGGATAAGCTAGTGTTCTAAGGAATCATGTATCTATACCCTGATACAAAAGAAAAGGAAACACCAAACAATCTGTCTCTGACCTATTCTGACTGTGGGAAACAAATAGAGCCCTGCTGTGACCAGTATGACAGAAAGGCAGGACTAACACAAACAAGAAATCCATACTGCTTCCTCCCCACATGACATGACTTCTGGGGAGGGGGGAAAGGCAGCACACACAAGCCAAACTGTATGGAAAACATATCCCTGGCAGGCTGCTGGAACAATTTAAAGCCTTCACACTGATATTTTAATAAAACTTACACACACACACAAAACCAACCACAACCAATCACAACACAAAAAACTAGACACATTTATAGCAACTGCTCACCTCTGATATGGAGCAAATTGATCCCAGGGCTTCCCCACGGAAACCATACGTTGTCAAGCTTTCAAGGTCCTCAGAAGAGCTTATTTTTGAGGTGTAGTGTTTAATCGCCATAACTGGAACATCATCAACCTTGATTCCATTGCCATTGTCTCTTACTTCTATTTTGTTAAAACCATAATTCTCCTAAAAAAGAACAAAATTTAAAGGAGCACTGAAACAGATGATGAATTAAGAAACAAGTTTGAAGCAGCTTCCAGCCATCCAGATAGAAGTAGGAGCTTAGCTTACTTGGAGAAACTGAGCAACCATCAAATGTCTCCATCTTAAAAAAAACCCAAAACAAAACCAAAAAATTCAACATGTTAGAGTAGTGATGTTTTCTCTAATTAAATAATGTAATCCATACACTGAGGGGTTTGGAAATAGGACTTAAATATAAATACAGTAAATTGAAACAGGAATTAACTAATTATTGTTTTTAAACTGTGATAAAATTTGAGAAACATGAGCTGAGAAAAAGATTTACAGCTGGAAACCTTAAGACTTTTCACCTCTCTTATCTGTTTGGTATCCATTTTTTTGAAGCCCCACAAATACAGCCCTGCTTCTATTAAAGCCAGTCAGCCCTCCCTGAGACCTGTTTTCAATTTCGCTCTTTATTTATGTGGTTTTACTACTGTAGGGGTTTTCCAGCCCTTTAATGTCTCTCAGTACATAGGAGCTGCAATTCTAATGGAGGCAGGGCATGAAGAGGGAGAAGACAGAAATAAGAAAGCTTGTAAAGAGGTACAATACAGAAAGTAGTAAAGGTTCCTAGAAGCTCTTTTAAAAAAGCTTTCCAGGAAGCAAAGTTCAATCTTTGTGATTTACCTTTACATATATGCAATACATATTTTACTAAATTCTGATTTAAATATGTTATTTCAATAAACACCAACATAAATACAGTAAAACTCTGAAACCCCAGAAAATTAGGACAGCTAAATGAAAGCTGGAATTCAGGTTCTGGAACATCTCAAACAGATGCAGCAAACAAATGCTGCCTTCCAGCCTCATTAGAATCTGCACATGTAAATTGCACCAAAAAAGAATGAGAGAAGCTAGGACGAGAAAGTAATTAGAGCTGCAGGCTCACTAAATAAACTTCTTTTACAGAAGCACACTTTGCTCTTTGGAAAGATTATGATACAACATACAGATATAGTCTGTAATACATCTAGGTTACTTTAAAACTGGTTTTGCTTAGAAATAACATATTAAATGAGTAGCTACCACTGATGCTGGCACTGGATGGGTGCTCACGGAAAGCTGATCGATTAAACAAAATTTACTTTGTTGTTCCACCTGGATATACACTGAAGACAAGTTATGAAAAAATATAATGTACTCTCAGGGTTATTCCTCAAAGTAAAAAATAACGCAATTCAAGACAACAGGAAGGTTTCTAAAGATAATGCCTGTATTCACACATAATCTGCACCAGGAAACATCAAAAGACTCTGAGGTAGGCATAGAACTATATATATATATATATATAAAATGAACTCATACACAGTAGAAATGTAGGTACATTTTACTTCCCGGATTAATGAATGATGCTACAGCTATCTTCAGGCAAAAACCAATGCTTTTGCTAATATTTGAGTCTACCTCCTACTGGGAAGCAAAACTAAGCAATACACCTCAACTGAACATAAAAACACATACGGAGATGTAAACGGGAAACCTTCTACCCTGCTGCTGTGTGCACTAATGAAGGGTTTGAGCACTGTACAATGAACCCCCGTTTTCCAGCCTAGTTTTCACTTCCAGACCACTTCACTGCTTAGGAAAAGTGATATTTTTCTTCTTCAACTTGAATTGAAATGTTACGCGAATGATTCTCTATTTCTTTTCTAATATTATTAATTTTTACCTGTGGACATTTTACTTACAATATTACAGTGCTTAAACTTTGTATTTTGTAACACCTTCCACCATGCTACACCACCTAAATACTACTGAGGTCACGATCCCAGGAGGTGTTTTAAGTTGCTCTACCAGATCACTGATGCCAAACCATATAGCTCAACTCCCTCCTCTTTTACTCACGACTGCACAGTCCCATCTTTTGTTTCAGCTACAGCTCTGTTACTCATGAGAACTCTAAGGTGAATTCAGATTATTAAATTGGTACAACTAATTAACTTTTCTTGCTGGGTTACTTTTCCTTTGCATTAGCAAGATGAGTGGATCATGAGAGGCAGAAATGTCCAGAAGGATGTAGGACTTCCCTTTTCAGGTGATGAGGTGGATCAGGTGGACAGTGGAACAACACCCCAAGCTAAACTTCCTCTGAGAAGGTTCTAAGGATTAAAGCTTCCCCTTCGTGCACTGGAAAAAATGGTGCATAAACAAGTGTCTGCCTTTAGCAACAGCCATTTCATGTAATAGTAGCAAACCTGTAGCTAAGATTCATCCTTCCTGAATTCCAGCTCTGCTTTAACCACTAACACAGGCTGTTGCTCATTCTCTCTACTACTTAAAATATGCAGGTCACAGTCAGCCCGGGAAGATTATTTTCATAAATTCCTGTTGTTAGAGGTCAGTAGGGAAACCGACAGATACCCACGGAGTATCTTTATCCATACACAAACAATTATGTTGTTGCATCAACGTTTTTTAGCATACTTTAAGCTGAAGCCAGGACATCACATCAAGAATAAAACCATCACTTTACATATGCTCAATGTACAGCCATGCTACTGAGGCAGGTGAGCCCGCTGCTAACAAGTGCCAGCATGTTCGTCTTTCTGATAGCAACAAAGCTGAAGTTCAAATTAATAAACAGATAATACCCAAAACCTTACAGAAAGGCCACAGTTTAGTTTCCACTCAAATGACTGGCTTTACACTACAACAAAAGCAGTATTACATTACTGAAAAATACAGTACAAGCTGATGTTTTTCCCACTGTTGCATAAAAGCTAGTTGAGACACGGTGCAAAGACGCTCAGTAACATGACCTATGGGAGTCTGGTCAACCAAGAACAAGAATAAAACACTAGCCAAAGCTTCCTGCTACAGCTGGCCACTGCTATGGTTTCTACCTGAGAACTATTCTGCCTGCAGGTTAACTCCTGTCTCCAAAAAAAGCCATTCCTGTCTTTGTTCAGGCAAAATTGGGTAACAAGTCTCAATGGATCAGCTAGCCTTCCTAATCCATCTGGAAAAGGTCAAAACAATGAAAATACTGCAAGTTTCAGGCAAAACTCCTCAAGCTATAAAATTAAATATCAAAGTTTCCATTCTCTATTATGCTCTTGAACTAATCCAGAGCTAATGTGGTCAACCTTATTTAAATTAATAAAAGCAGTATTTTACTATAAAAATATTCTTATAACAAAAATGTCCCAGAAAAAGAATCCACCATTTTATGGCATTACTATGTAGAGCTGTGCAAAGTGCAAATTTTCTCTTCTTCCCTAGTACCCACAGAATAATAATCAGCAAATCTTGTTTACTCACTGACAACTTGTATAAAGCCAGCTTAATTTGTTTGTTTGTTTTAGAAATCTTGTTTACTCACTGACAACTTATATAAAGCCAGGTTAATTTGTTTGTTTGTTTTAGAAATATAGCAATTTGGAATGGGCTGAACTGACAAAGAATGTAACAGTACTGCAGATCAGTCATGCCCTGGAGATGGTTGAAAATACCCTGTTTTATTGATCTGCGACCACTCTCTATGGAAACAGCTGGTTCTCACATTGTAAACCCACCCTATTAAAAGAGGGCTTTCTCCTCCAGCTGTCTGCATGGCTCTGTATCGGCACTCCAGTAAAAGATAAGTCTTTTTCTAACAATTATTGAAGACTCCAAAACCTTTTGTTGACTTCTTGAAGTTATTGATCGGCTCACAGGATCTCATTCTGACACCCTTACCCCCAGAACTGTGTACACGCTACTCACATTGGGGTTACTCACGAAGCAAGATACTACGCAGTCTAAATATTGAGAAGATAGAGGTCATTGCAGACCACAGGGAAGACAGAATATCTTCAGCTCACTTAAGGCAAGTAACAAATAAGCATGTTCCTTGGCATCTGTAGGAAACCAAATGCTTGAGACTCATTCAGAAAACAGAGCAGTGGTATGGACAAAGAAACAAGCAAAAATGGGATTACCCTCTTAATTAAGAGCATTTGTCTAACACTTAATTCAAGTGCATGAATTATGCATTCACTGTTATTTGCAGGAAAGGAAATTGGATGCAATTCTGGATACATCTATTTACACAGACTGTAACAACACCCTTCCTTACTAAGCAGGGGATACTGCTACTATAGAGGTGTTGACAAAATACTGCAAAACCAGAAATGCTCATCGCGGCAAGAGAAGCTGATCAGTTAGCCATTTTATCCAATTTGGGGAAAAAAAGCACATGTTCTTAATTATAAGCAATGTTTTCTTTTTTCAGAAACCACCCTTGAGTGATATGCCAACTTTTTTTTAACATCTTATAAACTGTTAGAAGTAGCCAGAGCGCACCATGCTAATTAGGGACCATGTGGTAATTTCTATTACAAAACCATCTAGCATGGCCATCAAACTTTTCCATTGTTTCCATTTTCACCTTCCTAACAATATTTTGCAATGAGCATCAAACATGCCAATCTAGCAGTGAAACTTAAGTTCAACATCTTTCAAAACAAACTATTAGAAAAAGCAACTTGTAAGTAGAAAAAGAAGTATTAAAGTAGTTTATAGTTTTTCCCCAAGATACACTCAGGAGCACAAATACGCCTTACTGCTTCAGCAAGGCCTCAAAAATGTTAACGGAAACTGATTTTGGAACATTTTTATTTGAGGTTAAAATAGATATGTATAAATACTGTTCATACCCTTCCATTCCCCAAACCACGATAGCCTAAAAAAATACATTTGCAGTGGAACAACTTTCCTTGCATCTTATGTAGCACCCAATTCTTTGTAAGAGAAAGAAAGAGGACTTACCAGTTTAATATCAATATTTGTGGCACTGGCATCCAAAGAGTTTTCTATCAGCTCCTTCACCACACTCACAATTGATGTAATCACCTGAGAACTTGAAAGGAGACGAATCGTTTCTGCTGACAGCTGCTTCATAGTGGAATTGAGAGTCAGAGAAGCTGCACAGAAAGATAACAGAAAAAAAATATAAAAGGCACACGACAAATACTTATTTCTAAGTAACTGTTTTACAGCAACTTTTAAATGTAGGTGAAACATAACATTATGGCTGAAGAGTGCAATTTGCAAGAAACAGTAGGATCCAGCTTCCTCTGAAGCCAATGGGAATTTGACTTGTGGAAGAAAAAGAACACAGAGGTCTAGACCAGAACACATTATTTAAACTTCTAATGACAAAATTTAAGAATTCAGAGATATCAAAATAGTATCTCATGTCTGTAGTCATCTCCTGTAAATTACTATGACATGCAGCTGTGTTCTTCCAATTGCAACAGCACAGACAGACCAGATGGTAGCCCAGAGTGCTAGTCAGAAATGTCTTTCAGATAGGACACTTACACAGCAACAGGTCTAATTCCAGCACTGATGCAAAAAAAAACAGATTTTTTTTTTTTTTTTTTTTTAGGAAAGTCTTT